>NW_021636587.1:0-146301 GCF_004799145.2 Neltuma alba | reverse complement strand
TTTACTATCAGGTATAACTATTAACATATACCATGACTCTTTCACCAATTTTGTTATTGAATTCCTTACGTGGGTTTCGTAATAAATTTTGCCGAGTATTTTCCTAATAATGGTAAGATTATACTGTCCATATAAAATTATTTGTTTTTTTTGCACTCCATCTTATTTCTTGTTACGCCAAACATAAGGAGAGAAAATCACATCCCGTTTTATTTTTCCTTGTCTTCATTTTCTTTTGTTTAACCTTTTAACATTGTGTAGCTTCCAGTCATCGGCTTCTTTTGAAAATGAATGACCCTGCCACTGCCACGTTAAAAACTTATAACACGGATCCGAGGAGACGGGGCTTATAGGCTATTGAAGTAATCCAAGCTTACATATGTTCCTAGGCGGAAACCACAAAACAGGCACGCGCGCACACACATATAGAGATATATATATATATATATATCACAAATGAACAAAATCCATACGGTACACTTTGTAAATCAGACTCACAGAATCACAATACGTAACATGATGATAGGATTGTACCAAAAAAAAAATTTGATGATAGGATATTCACAAAGACCCAAAGTGGGCTCTCTATACTTTTCTGTCATTTTCAAAACGTAAAACAGGCAGGGCCATATTAACATTGTCTTAAACGTGATATATCTTTATCACCTGATCGATCTTTGCTCGACAAACCGGGCAACCCCATTTCTTTGCTTTGACCTCATTCAAGCAAGACATGCATCCGGCAACATGGCCACAGGGTATGCATACACCCTCGGCCGGAGCATCTAAACAGATCACACAAGAAGAACCACTCCCCGCGGCAATCTTTTCATCTTCAGGTGGCTTCTCTGCGGCTGAAGATGATATTTCAACAGGGCTTACATCAATTGAGGGGTAATGAATGGGGCCATTAACTGGATACTCATCCGCAATTGGAGGAGCTGATGGAATCAAATCTAAACCACCAGAGCTTTGAGAAACAGGCTCATCATCATCGATGGGCTCACTTGAATTGCTACCCAGTGCAACTTCATTTGCAGGCAAACTACCACTTGTCTTCGGATTTGACGTGCTGATTGAACCATGCATGTTTGTAGTTTCTCCACTTGACGAGCTTGCTCCAAAGTTTGGCAGGGTATTTGCAAGGGATGGCCTCTCGTGCACGGCAGACTGCATAGATGCTCTGATAGCAGCAGCCATCTCTAGATCTTCTGCAGCTGGTGGCGCTGAGGGAGGAGGGAGGAGCTGTTCTAATGTTACCCTGCAAAAATGCCGGACTTTCCTGAAAGTCCAGAGATTTTCAGATTGAAGAATATTGAAGACAGCTACAGATTGAAATTTTGTCTGCCAACCAGCCAACATACTAATATAACCATACAAATGTGTCAATCTGAACAAGCAATAAATGGAAATAAAATACAGCAAATTAACACCGATGAACCACAGATAACATGTGACAAACCTGTGGAATTCCTTTGCATGCATCAGAAAACCACTTAAGTTGTTGCTTGTCACTCTCACTTGCAGGTGCAAGTTTAATACGTGTTTCTGGAAATAAGCAAAAAAGTTGAAACAGTAAACAACAACAATATACTCTGCTTGTTATAAGCCTTTCAATAAGGAAGATAATTTTTGTATTAATTCCTAGAATATACAGTGCCAACATTGATTTATATAATTGAAAGAAAAAGTTTGATAATAAAAGTAACTCCTAGAAATGTGATAACTCTTAAAGAGAAACTAAAATAATAGGATATAGGATAGAAACTCTAAAACTTCTAGTTCAATAACTACTCCCCAACAACTATAAGAACATTCATGATATACTACTATTATTGATTAAAAAACTAATCATAGTATTATATACATTTTTATTATTTGCAAAATTTCAGTACCATATTCTATTGATAATATGTAATACTATACAGGTATTTTGGTAGGGTTTAAATGACAAAAACAAGAAAATAGATACAAAACGAGACAAGAAAGAGTAACTCAATATCACTGGTCCACAACCCAAACCAGACCAGTCTATTTTGACTGGTCCAACTGGGAGGTGGTACCTCAAACCTGATTTGCAATTTAGATAACTCCATACCATAATAAATCATTCCCAGGTTGAGTTATCAAAGGAATTCATGACCCAGACCAGCAACACATCTCAAAGTCTGATTCATAGCACCATGTCACTCAGGAAATATTTTTCATTTCTTGTAGTGGGCTTTGAACCTGGTACCCCACATGGGTGCTTTGCACAAAGCGAAACAAGTTGGCACCCAGAATTCGTGTTCTTAAAAGTTTAATAAATACACAAACAACTTTGCACATGTTTAGCCTGTTTATCTTATATACTTCAATAAAAGGCAACAAGTCTAAGCATTCAATACACTAGATATCCTATAATTTCCGTATTTTAATTAACACCATCATTATCTTGTAGGTTCCCCCCGGGGGGGGGGGATTACTATAAGTAATATTTGAAAAATTACGTGTACACACATATTTATGGCATCATTGAGTTCAACTATGGCTTAACCAATTAAATTAGTAAAATTGTGACCCAACAGTCAATCCATCTTTAAGTCCAGACCAATTTTGAAACCTAGCTCAAGTTAGGAGATTACTTGTAGTGAGATCAGCGATAGTCACTGAAGGATCTGACTGGTGTAGCTTTGGTTCATCTAAGTTGGCCTTCCAAAGAGCAATAACTGTCCGTGGTTGTGCATCCTGCACATTTAATAATATGCTTTTACATCATAACACATGATAATAGTAAGGCAAGAAGATAGAAAACTTAGCCCTGAATCAAGTATCCATTTGTTAGTTTCACGTGCAAACAGATATCAGTATAGCAATTAGAATTTCAATGTAGTTCACAAGATTCATTCAAAGTTTAGATAAGTAAACTAAGTAAGATGTTACAAGTCCTAAAATTATTTAATGAACTTACCATCCACAGAAATTGACACATTCTACCTAGTCCACTCACTTACAAAACAAACCTCAGTATCTGTTTCTCAGGAAGAATTATATATTCATTCTCACATACCTGCATACTAGAATATATGGCAAGCTCCAGCTTGTAGGGTCTGGTAAGATTCCGAGAGCCAACTGGTAAAACAACCACCCAACTGCAAGAAATTGTTGAATGATTGGCATAATCATAAAACGTGTAAGAAAGTTCCTTAGAAGACCCCAAAAAATTTGAAAGCAGTGAGGAACACCTGCAATCCATCTAGCAGAGAAGGAAAATGAGGGAAAAGAAAGCTTCAACAAATATCACTTGATACTCACACTTTCTTAGATACTAGCTGTGGAGCTACTACTTCTAGGAATCCAGGTCCATGGAACTCCCGCAGCCAACCAGAGAACAAGCAGAGATGACTCTGCAAAATAAGAAACATCCGAGGAATTTTGATGATCTATGTATCATGAAAAAGAAAAGAAAGAAAACACACCCAATCCGTTCAACTTAATATATCAGGCAGGGACGTTTTGGTATTACAATGAGAAGTCCAAACATACCTCAATAGCACGAACAACATTGCCGTGGCCCTTGGCCCTGGCAACATCAAGAGCAGTTTGGCAATCATCATTCATGAACAATGCATTAGCTGACAAGTTTAACAGCAGATGCCAAATCAATGTCCTGAGAATTGAAAATTAAAGAAGCATACGCCAAATTTTTGAACGAACAAAATCAACATGAATGGTCAAAACTTCGGAAAACAGGGGCATTGTATCATACCTCCATGCAAAAGGAGCAACTTCACAATACTCTCAAGGCCTCTTTTAGCTGCATGATGCAATGGAGTGCCAGCATGCCGTCCTATCCAATAGCCAATCTCTAAAGTCAGAAGTAGTCAATGAAGCCAAAGGAAGACATGGATCATGCTAGTTTAATTGATTCATTACAGGAAAAAAGTTTTTCTTAGGAGTTTGCTATGTTCTTAGGTGTTTACTTGACTCCATGTGCCAACTTGAATATCCAAATTTGCCATATTTTAATTAGAGAATCTAATGGCAAACATATGTAAACTCCACCGAAGCTTTCTCATTCATTTCAATACTTGATGCTAATATCATGATGGCTAAAACAAACAATAATCTGAAATAACTTGAGAGAGAGAGAGAGATAGAGAAGCAGTCAAACTACGAAATTTGGCGGTATCAAAACCATCTTAAACAAAGCTCGTGTTCCCAAGTCTGCAGTTAATGAAGTTTCTTAAAATTTGAGGTGGGTCACGACCAATTTTTGTTTATAGTAATAGAATAGAATTATTTGATTCCACTCGAAACAGACAGCATACAGGTCCAAGAAGCTAATGATTGAATTCTGATAAACCTTCGACAAGTGAACCAGAAACAATACCCGGACGGTATGCATTGACATTGGCACCAAGTTCAATCAATATTTTGGCGACATCATACAGCTCAGGGTTCATACAAGCAACGATCAAAGGCGTCTTTCCCTCTCTGTCCACCCACTGCAGCGAAATCAACAAATCATCACAGTGAACAAGAAAATACTTCAACAGCTACCAGAAATGAAAATAAAATCATCTGGGAAATTCACCACAGCTTCTTTACCTCTAATCCTGCTCCCTCCCTATGAAGGGCTTTGATTCCTTCGATGTTCCCATAACTGATTTGCTGGTAAAGAAGCTCGTCCTTCGATTGCGTTTGGCCCATCAAATCCCCACGAAATCAGTCGTAAGGAGGGGAAATTTTGCGTGGAACAAGGAAAATCTTGTGATCACAGATTTTGCAAAAATTCGGGAGTAGAGTTCTGGATTCAGCCTCTGAAGAAACCAGCGAAGAAATAGGACCAATGAGGACAATAATTCCAGGAAAATGTCTTAACTTTCCTGGAAAGGGATGACAGCAGAAGGTGTGATGGCAGAATGGCGATATCTAGCAAAGACGAAAATGAAATAAGAGAAATTACAACCTGAAAAAGGTACCCAAAAAAAAAATAATTTTGCAAGTATACAGCTTGTTATTAGAATGGTTAATGAGCATGTGCCGGCTCTAAAAGGCAGGACCTAAAAGTACCTGTTTTTTAAAATCAACACAACTTAAAATTTCTCTTTTTTTTTTTGGACTCCACAACTTAAAATTATCTAATCATTCAAGTCAGATTTTTAGGCATGCGAGTTTAGAACCTCAAAAAGTTAGCCTTTTTTTTTTAATTTAAATTCTTTTTAATTATTTTGAATTTTAAAATAAAAAATAAAACAATAAAACATCTAAATTTTGTATTTAGATGTTTTAAATATATTAGTAAAATAAACCAATGGTGTATAAGGAAAAAGAATCAAAAACCAATAAATTATTGTTCCAAATAAAAAAAAACCCAATGAAACAGGAAAACAAAAAGACAAAAACTTAACAGTTAAAGATTAACCACATCAGTATGATTATTATCTTTGTCGCCATTTTCATCACTATCATTAAGATCAACAATATTTGATTGTTCTTCTATACAAGTGGGCTCTTTTTAAACAATAAAAATATCAAGATTTTTGTTTACATTACCCTTATTTAAAGTAAGACTTTGCAGTAGTTATGTGTGCAATAAAAGCTGAACATTTGGCAGAATGAGAAAATTTTTATACTTTGTTAAGACATGTGAATCGATGGTAAAAGAAGATCTACTAGCTATTATAGTGATTGGAATGCTAAAAATATCAATTTCCATTTTTGAAAGAATTGAAAATTGATTTTAATTGTTCTTCTACCAATTCAAGATATCTAATTCTTTCTAATTATCTAGTTTAAATATTGATTCTTCTAAATATTTTTCTAGCTTAGACTTGTTCATAAAAGACTAATACATAATTGTATAAATATATTGATAATAAAAAAAATAGACGAGCTTAAAAGAGCTTGTCCTCAGCCTCATGGATTGGCTTTTTTACTTATGAGCCCTATAAAACTAGCTTTTTTAAGTCCAATTTTTTTTTAAACCTCCTAAAATACAAGTTCAACCCTTCACTTAAAAGGGTTTAAACAGGCTGGCTTGATGGGCTTGCCAATTTTGATGGCTCTACCTGTAGTCATAAATATATCATATAACAACAAATCTTGAGAAATCTTGATACAGCGAACATCAACGTATTTTTAAAAACCAAAGACACTTAAATAATCTAAATTTTTATTTGGATGATTAAATTTGTCAAATTTCTAATTAGGTCACATGAACCAAAATTTTTTTTAAAATTTTATGAAATGACTCTAATGCCTTAATCATTAGAAACATAGGGCCTGTTTGGTAGAAAGAAAATGTTGGAATGGAAGGAATGAAATGAAAAATTTAAAAGTGATGACATGTTTGGTAAGTGCCAGGATAAAAAATAGTTGGATGAAAAATTCAATGTTTGGTGTAATGAAAATGGGTCTGAAAATGCTGACAAAAAGACTGCTTTACCCTTAATGGAAGAATAAAATAGTAATAAAAGAGGGAGAAGATTTTTTAAATGAGATGTGACAAAGCCCTTGACATGAAAGCACAGATACTGTTGCCACCGAAGAGAATAGAGGCGAATGAAGGAGGAAAATGGCAGAAAGAGAAGGAAGCACCAATGACAATGCGCCAACAGCGGCTAGCATGAGCGAAGGAGGAAAATAGGCTTGGTTATCTGGAGTACAATAAAAATAAGGTGGAAGAAAGACTTCCAAGTTATGGGTTAAAGGCAAGGAGCCATATACAACCTCACATGAGGAAGCTCTGTCAAGACTGGTTGGTTGTATGCGAAATGTTGTGGGGACACTCTGCATATGGATTCTGGTGGGATACTCGCACAAGTTCTATCCTGGAAAATCTAGCTGCGTGGATACATATGTTCAAGTAAACAATTTTTGGAACAATATTGCTATGTTTAGATGATAATTGAGTAATGGGTGAAGATAATTTAAATTGTTAATTTGGTAATTAGCAGGTTCACCTACTAAGCAAGAAGTTCAAAGGCAAATCTTATTCCTACTTTGTGAAACTTTGCTTAGCTTGGAGAGATTAAGCGCGTGAGATGACCCGTCCTAACAATGGTGGAGATTTTTTTTTTTTGGTCCAAAACAATGGTGGAGATTGAATGCATAGGGGAGCGGAAGATACTAGGGAATGTGTTCGAATTTGTGTGCATTTTGTTATGTAGGCTGTGCTTAGGTTTGGTATGTTAAAAGGGAAAGTAGAAGATGATTTCCTTCTAGTAGAATTGTAATGTACAATTGTTTTGCTTAGTGGTGTAGTGTGTAACGAATGCTGTATTGTTCATTATGGTTATTATAAAAGTGGGAGTACAAGTGTTATATTTCGTAGACCTCTTTTAAGACAAGGAATTATAATTATTATATATATATATATATATATATAAGAATAGATATCCTTATTTATGTGTAAAATGAATGATCCTATTAGCCGGGAAAAAAAGAGTGAGCTCATGTTTAACTCGATTTGATACAATAAATTCCAATGCAACAGGGTCAACTAGAATTGGTGAAAGTAAGGTTGAATTTGTGACAGAAATAACATTATTATTTGTGACTTGGTAGATGGTGGTGGAATTTGTCCAATGAATTGAAAGTTATGAGAAAAACGCCCAATTTGATGAACTTAAGTGATACAAAAATTCTAATTTACTTGATTCATAGAGTGGACGCTATGAAGTGTGAGGAAGAAAATAGGTCATAAATACTAAACAGTGACTAAAATTAATGAAAATATACATGCATATGAATATGAAGAAGGATAAATAACAGAAAACAAACTTCATTGATGTAAACTTTGCAAATAACATTAAGTCCATTGTCTAACAAACAAAGATAATAAAATATCATGAAAACAATTGCTTCTAATCACAGTAAATGGGATCCATAATACATTAATTCTTATTTGTCCTTTTGGCTGGGCTACTTTTCATCCTTTTGCCCCCAGGAGAACATCTAGAAGTGGGGAGTTGAACAAGAGCAAAGATGTCATCACACCTGCATCTAGTGGAAGGCCAAGGGAAGGGATTTGTAGTTTCAAATGTCACATGCTCTCGTGGAGATGGTTGTAGGCTAGGCATGAAAGTGGGATCGTGTATGAATGAAATGGGAGTAGAAGGCCTTAATGGGTTCAAGAAACAAGACCTAGAAGGTGTTATGGGGGGTCAGAAGGTGGAACATAAGGAATAACTGACCCTAGGATGATGGGTTCAGGCTCTTGTGGTTTAATGAAGGTGTCAGGATGAGTTAGTGAAGGTTGTGCTTGTTCGTCCAAGTTGAGATGAGTTTCAAAAGCATATTGGTCAGAGTAGGGCTCTTAAGGTTTTGGTGATTAAATGTCACATCCTACCAAATTTGATCATGAGAATATGAATAATACATTAGAAAGATGGTCAAATAGTAAAATAGACTCAGAGGCAGAATAATTTTTGAGTTAAGCTTCAACACTTGTCTAGACTAATATTTTTTAAATTATCAATCCAGGAAGGGCAAAATAGAAAAATTAGAGAAAATTTTTAGAAAATTCCTAAAAAATAAAAAAAAACAAATTAGAGGTTTTGAAACTTTATTTGAGGCCCTAGAGATGCAAATGGCATAGAAATAAATTATTATAGGATTTTAGTAAAACAGAGGTTTTTCAGAAAAACAGTGAAAAATTATGCCGAAACAATTATTTTAGATATGTAGAGGCCTCAATAATTCTAAAAAAATATGAAAAATTATTTAAGGATTTATTTGGATTGATAAAATTGTTTCCAGGCATTGGAGGTGAAAGATTAATTTTAAAATATTTAATTACCAAAATCTTATCGGTAAAGCCTGATTTCAAAAAAAATTCAAAATGAATAGTTAGAGGTGGAGATAAATTTCCAAAATTTTCAAAATGCTTTCCTATATTAGAAAGGAGTTTTTGATAGAGAGAAATGAATTTTTGGAGGCCCAAAAGTATTTTTGAAAATAATAATCGATATAGTGAATTTTGGTCAAAAATTGATATTTATAAGTGGGCCCCACTTTTTCTTCCTTTTTGGTTCATATTTGAGCTTCATTTTGGGCCAAGAAACCCCAAAAAATTTTTGTAGAACATGGCCCAACCTTTAAAGAAGTTTAGGCCTAAATTAACCCTAAAAATCAATAGAATATTCTTGTAATAATGACGGTTGGCAAGATCAGATTTTTTAAACATTGGATGGTAGCCACATGGCCATTTTTTTGGCCAATTTTCAGCCACAATTGTGGAGGGGAGGTTGGCCCGAAATTTTCTATAAATACTCCCTTAATTTGAACATTTCGGTCGAAAATTAGAGAACCTTGGGAAGGTGCTGCCAAATTGAAAATTTGAGCTTAAAGAAGAGCCTTAGACAGTGTATTTGGAGGAAGAAACATCAAGTTTTGATCAAGGATTAATCAAGGTAAGCTTGAGCTTGGTTTTGGTTAAGTTGGAAGCTTGTTATGGTTAGAAATAAAGGTTGTAATTCAAGGTTGTGATGCTGTCCATTTTCGGCTGAATTGAATATGTGTTAGGAAAGGATAGAAGCCTTGAATATAAGCTTGAATTATCATGTTTAAGTGATGTTTGGATTGATTTTTGAAAGAAAACTAAGTTAGGGATTTCAAGACATACTATTCGGCCACTATGGTTTCCTGGTGAAGGAGTTTGTTTTGATGATTCTAGTGAGTTCAAAAGGTATTTTTGTGTAGGGAAATACCAAGAAAAAGTGTTTAGAATCATTGGAATGAAAAATAAAAATTTTGGAAAATAACACTAAAGGGAAGGAGTGTGATTTTGTAAAATCTGATTTGATACTTTGATTCTACATGAAAAATTGTGTAGGAATGGACCAAGAGATTGATATAAACAAAGAGGAAATAATTATGTAAAAAATAAGAAAAAGGGATTTAATTGAATTCAAGGTCGAGCATTAATGTTTATACTTGGATCATTGGTAATTTGGAATGTGTTTATGGATAAATTGATGGGCATTGTGCAAAGGAACAAGGAGGAACCAAAGGAATCAAAGAGGCCAAGAACCTTGGACTAAAAAAAAGGTAGCATGGAATTCACAATTTATAATATTAATTTGCTTGGTTGTTGCATCATATGATTTCTTGAATAATTGCTATGTTATGTTTGAAATTATTTGATGGAATTGACATAGTAGTTGATTGCATTGTATGCCTTGGCAACATGCATTAACATGTTATTTGTTAGTGAATTGTGATGATATTTGCATGACATAAAATGATTATGAATCTATATGTAACTTACCTTGCATGTTTGACATTATTATTATAATTCCATGTGATTTTCTAAGCTTAATACCATGCAATGGGGTAATCAATGTTGGACATTATTATTGCATGGCATTTGGCTTAGAAAATAAAACTTTGACCATTACTATTCATTTGGTAACTCTGGAATTTTAGACAGTTTTAAAAATTCATAACTAATTCTAGAAAAATCAAGATGATATGATTCCCAGTTCTATTTAAAGGTTTTACTTCTCTATGTCATATCTCAATTTTTAGGCCTAGGACCCCTAAGAGTAGCCCAAAATAAGTAGGCTACTAAGCTCCTTAAAGCAGAAGTCCCAAAACTGAGAAAGCAAGTCAAAACAGTTTTAGAGATTAAACTGCAAAGTAAGAAAGTTACTAGAAGGAAAACGTGTAAGTAATGTTGAGATTTCAGAAGAATCTCAAAAGCCCAGAAAAGAGAAAAGAGGCTAGATACAGGCCAGAGTTTAAGTTAGAAGTCTCAAAGAGGTGTTTTATGAGATTAAGTCCAAGTAGAGACTAAATCATAATCTCAGAAAGTTACGGGCCAATAGGGGTAAAAATGAAAAGTATACAGAAAATTTCAGAAAAATCCCAAAAAATAGAAAATAATATTCTAAGACTCTTTTGTTAAGAGAAATAACAAAAATACCCTTGAGGCAACTTAAATGGATTTTATAAGATTATGGCTTAATAAGAAGTACACTGATTGAGGTAATTATTTAAGATAGCAAGATATCTCAAAAATGTACATAAAAATGAGGTTAGGAAGCTTAAAAGCTATGTTAATTTATAAAATTAGTCTCACTTCCAAAAGATTAGTAAAAGGGTTGGAATAAAATAGAAGGCTCAATTATACTAGTTAAGGGTATTTTAGTAAATGACTTTTATGCAAGGCTTAAAGGAAGTGTTATGACATGAGAAAATTCATAGATCTTCTCTGGAATCAAAGAAAATTTATAAAGTAGACAAAATAATTTTTTAAGCTCCAAAAGGCCATTAAGAAAGCCAAATAAATGTGAGCCATGTAAATTGGAAGGAAACTTAGAGACTAAGTTTGATCTAAGGGCCAAGATTTATTCTCCCTTTTCTCTCCGTTAGACTTGTGCCACCTAGCTCTCTTCTAGAAGGATGATGTATTGATGATGTAAAAGTGTACTTGAAGTTCCAAGTTTGCCCTTACAATTTCTACTGGCTTTCAAGGGCATAATAGTCCATTCAAGGTATAAGTTTTGGCTATAAATATCCCCCTCTGGAGCAGATAGAGGGACTTTAAATTTCAAAAAACCATCAAGGTCGTGACCTGAAAATAGTGAGGTCGTGACCTGAACGCAGAAATTTCAGAAAGCGCAGCACGAACTAGTTTACTCAAAAACCAAATCTTTTTTTTAGAAAATGCAGTCTCAAGCAGTCTGAAAATCAGTTAAACAATATTTTCAACGTCCACCAATATTCCACTCAACTAAAATCAAAGCCCTAACAAAACAACACTAACTACCCTTAAAACAAAACGCAGAAAACTAAACTAGGAAGAACAGAAAAACCGAAAACGAAGAGGGAAGATTAAACAGACCTTGAGATAGTGGAAGGATGGAAGAACTGAAATCAAGCCGGCTTGATTTCGCATTGCAGGAGGAGAATCTCAGAGTGAAGGCACTCAAAAATCAACAAAGACCAAGGAACTGAAGCAGCTGAACGGTTGTAGAGGACGCAACCATTAAATAGGAGTTGAACAGTTGCGACTTTGGAGGGAATTTGAAAAGAAGCAGCAGTTGAAGAATCTGTGATTGGAGGGTCGTGACTTCAGAGAGAAACTGGAAGGCTGGAGGGTCGTGACTGGAAGGAGAAGGAATGAACGTGTGGAAGGAATGAAAAACTAAAAGGAGGGTTAAGTGGGGTTTTACAAAGGGAGGCTAGGGTTTTGGGTTCTTGTAGTGAATATAGCTTGAATAGGGGGCAGGTTCAAGGGGCAACAAGGTAATTAGGGTGGAAATAAGAAAGGGTAAAGAGGTGAACTCAGAAAAATCCTGACTTTTCATGTCAGGTTGCGACTTGAGATATACGAAGTCGTGACTACAGGAGCCAAAGGGGGATTTAGGGTTTCAGAAGACTTCATGTCGCGACCTGAAAACAGCGAGTCGCGACCTCAACTCGCAGAGAGCCTTTACCCAGTTTCTTCCTATCATACCTTACTATCGGATCCACTGAAGGTTTAATTAAAACTATTTTAGACCACATTGGATGGTCTTGGGCTCAAAAATTTATGAAAAACGCTGATTTTTGAATTTTTACTGTTCATCGGGTAAAAATCCAGTTTTATGGTCCAATTTCAAAAATTCATAACTTAATCTAAAAAAATCAAAATGGAGTGGTTCAAAATCCTATAAAAATATCTTTGAATTATTTTTCAAGGAAAAATAATCTTATGAACCAATTCCATTTGAAAAAGTGTCAGGTCTTTGTGAAATTCACCTTTGTCCATTTGGCAAAAATCCTTTTTTCAGAGTCTGAACCTTAACTTTGAAAAATCATTATAAATCGTGTAGTTGGCCATTTTTAACGTGCTACCTATCAATTTGAAACTCATGACGTCAAATCTAAGCGTACTAAATTTTGTCCAGAAATTCATTCTGTAACTTACTAAAACATGGCTCTAATTTGGCGTCCTGCTCAGGGATTGTAGCACCAACCATAGATACTCAAACAAAACCAAATATAAATATTTCCTCATGGCTCATCACCATATTAATCCTTCAATTTGCAGCCTCCCTTTTTATGATTCAGTCCCTAAAATATTAGGTTATATATGGGGGATGAGATTTCAATAAAATCCCAGTAGCAAGATCAATCAACCAAAACATTAATATGCATCAATTACAAGCATTCCAACCTTTTGCTATTAATAGAAAACTACTTTACTTCATACATGTAGCACTCTAACATGCAATAGCCAAGGCACATAAAGCAAGGAGTATAGCTACATAATCATCATCATCATCATCATTTAGTTCAACCACATAATAGCACATGAAATTGCATAGCAATCAATGCAACAATCAACATTAAGGTCAATTAAATCTTACTACCTTAATCCAATGCTCTTTGATTTTCTTGTTCTTCCTTCTTGCTTCCACAAGTGCCAAACCCTAACATGGAAATCCATAAAAAGGGCAGTAAGAATCATCAACCATTCCTCATAAAAATCAATAACATAACTCAAGAACAATCTTTGTCCCTTAAAGCATCCACCTTTGTTCTTTAATTTTTAGAGTTTGTTTCCTTAAACCTTAAAAATTCCCTCTTAACTCATTCCTACATGATTTTTCATGTAGATTCCAAATATCTTCTTGGATTTAAGAAAATAAAACTTCCTCTTCCAGTTTCAGCTTGGCCGAACTATTAGGGTTCAAAATCCAAAATTTGCAACTTTGATTCTATGGCTTCCAACACTTGTTCCTTCGGTTACCCTACACCATTTTTCATTTTGAACACAATGGAATCCTCAAAACTTTCAAAAACACATCCTAGAGTCCAGATCTTGCTTTGGCTGAAAAGGTTCTCACGCAACATAACAAAGAAAACACTTCAAAATCAACTTACAAACTCTTGTAACCACTAGGATCTAACATACTTTGAAGTGTTCTAGCAAGATTGAACCATAAAACTTCCTCCCTTACTTATTATACATTTCGGCCAGCACCAAAAAAGGAAGAAAACCAAAAATTTCAACCATATAACTCAAGCAAACAAGGCAAGGAACAACTTAGAACCAAAAACTAACCTTGAATCTTGGTTAGATGATTAAAGTTGGTGCCTTTTCTCTTGATTTCTCCTTGAACTCTCTCTTTTCCCTCTTGGTTTGCTCTTGGATGAAACTAGCATCTGATTTAGGGGGAGGATTACTCATTTAATGTGCATAAAATATCTCACCTACTAGTATTAATGAGAAGCCAAGTGTCAAAAGCCCACTCCTTCTTGAAATTTCCCTCTTAATCACTTAATTCCAATTGTAATTAATTTCCAAAAGTCAAACTCTCCTCCACTTGAGGCTTGATACTTGGAAAGCTTTAAATCCTCTCCATTAGGGGCTTGACACATGGCTAAATGTGAACCATTTGAATTGCAAGACTCTAGTCTTGCTTTACCAGTGCACTTTGACTCCGGATTTAACTTCTTACTCTGGCCTCTGTAATTATTTTCTGTCAGATCCATAAATTATTCTCCTCATTTTTAACTTCCCAAATTTCCCTCTTTGTCTTAAAGTTAATTTCCCAATAATTAAATAAAAGGAAAACTAATTTCCTTCTCTTTAGTGATTTTTCCACTTTTCAGAGGAATTAGGAAAAATCTTGGATACTTGAGGGTCTTCTTTTAATTCCATAATCTCTTATAATTTCTTACGATATCATAAGAATTTTCTTAAGATTTTATTCTCCTTCCAATTATTTATTTGGAATTTTCTAAATAAAGGACCTTAAACTAGCTTAAATCGCCCTTAAATTCCTTTATAATTTCTCTAAGGTCAATTTGGTCATAAAAATAATTTTATAATCCCATATAATTCCCAAGGATATCATCCTTATTTTTTTTTCTAATTTTCTAAGGCTTGGAAATATTTTTTCCATAATCATTCTTGACCAATTTTTCTTAATTAGTCAAACTTTTCATAATTGGCTTGGAAAATTATAATAATTATTTTCCACTAAAATTCTTCTATTTCTCCTTGTCATTTTTTGCCTTTAAATATTTAGGAATATTTTTTATTCCTAATTATCATAATACTGGATGTGACATGAAACTTGGTAGATGTATTGTGCAAATCCCAAGCTTTACAATGATAAGTAGATTAGCTCAATTGGATGTGTACACTAAGAGATACAAATTTCCAAAGTTCAACCAAGAAAACTGGAAGTTCTAGAATTTACCAAATGAACAATAATTTTCATGGATTAAACTATACAAATTGGCTTGAGATAAGTCTAGTTTGATATTTTTTTCTCCTGTAGAGAATTGAAAGAGATCTGAGTAAAATTTTGCAGCATCTCAATATAATTTTTATGGAATTAGTTATGATTTTTTAAAGTTGGACTAAAAATTTGAAAGTTAACCAGTGAACAGTAACCCAAGAACCAATTGCAAATTTTCAATCTACGGGCTTGGTTCGTGAATCACTTGAACCGTAACGCTTCCAAACGCGTACTCAGAAGGTTAAAGAAAGGATGTTTCATTCTTCTCCTTGCTTCTCATGCTATTTTTGCCCATCATTGATTGATCTAAATGGTTAGTTAGCGAGGGTAAGATTTGGGGGAATCTCAGTAGCAAACAATACCACATAATCATGCTTGATGGATGCTAAGACACTACATGCAACTTGCTTGTCCTCTTGTTAGAAAATCAGTAGCAAACAATACTATTTGAAATCACATTTATTGGCCACCAGATTAGAAAATCAAGTTTTAAAAAACTTTGTTCTCAGATTACTATTCACAGCAACCCTTAAAATTTTGGCCAACTTTGAAAAGTCATAGCTAATTGTAAAAAAACTAAAATATAGTGGTTTAAGTTCTATTTAAAGCTCTATTAATTTTCTACTTGGGAAAAATAATCACTTGTCTCATTACCTCACCATTTGAGTCCAGTTTCAAGCCAAAGTGGCATTATTCATTTGGTCATTTTTTAAATTTTTTAGAATTCATGCCTAACTTCTAGCAAAAAAAAAAAAAATTTATACCTAACTTTGAATAGGCATAAATTTTTGCACAAAACTCCAATTTTTATGAATTACCACTCACTTTAAAGCTTAAAATGAGATCTAATAGTTTGCCAAAAATTGTGACCAAACTCTACCATGTACTCAGATTCACATGATTGCTGATTTTGACCCTTATTAAGTCATTTTTATCCCCTTATTATGCCATTTCTTGGGAATTCTTGCTTTTCTCAAATCATGCAATCATAACTCAAACATAATGGCATATAAAAACAACTTAGCTACATCTTGTATCACTATAGAGCTATTAGGTTATTCATACATAGCTATTTACAATTTATACAGAATAAGTCCCAAGTATATAATTTCATTACTATTCAAGGGAGTCTTTATGCCAACTCTATTTCGTTTGCCTTTTGAAAAGTCATCCTTATTGTAATTTAAATATGGAAGGATGAGATTTCAATGAAATATCAGTAGCATTAAATCATAACAAAATGTCTACAATGTAATGCATGTCATGCTATATTGATACACATCTCATGTATATCATTTCATTATCATGCCATGGAAAGGGAGGATGCCATCATATCATTTCATTCTACAACTCAACTATGCATATTACCAAGGCATCAAATGCGATGAGTTTCATATATCATAACACATTTAGCCTAACCAACTCATGACATAACATAAATAGCAAACAACACACAAAGCAAGAAGTTAACATTAAGTTATAGGTTCTTACTACCTCTTTCAAGCTTTAACCTTTACTTCCCTTTCTTGCTCTTGGAGCTTTCTTCTTACCAATGCCAATTGCCTATCAAGCATTCAAGAGGGGCATTCCACATTACAAATGATTCCATACATAAACTCTTTCAACTTTTTCCTAACCCTTTCCTTTAATTTTAGGGTCATTATTTTCTCCTTCTCATAGACATTGCCATATGCCTCTCTTACATAAATTTTCATATAGAATCCATATTTCTATTTAGTTTTATCAAAATCCAATCCCTCTCTATAGAATTCCACTTGGCTGAGAGGTATGGTCTAGGGGATTCAAAATTTCATTTTCAACACTAATGCTTCTAAACACATTTTCTTGGTGTTTTCATACACAATTTTACCATTAAAACACATTGCAAGGATCAAATTGATATGAATCAAACTCTAATCCTAAAAACCCCTCAAGGCTAAGACATATATACAACCATAGGGAGTTAGAATTTTTCCATAAATCAAGCACAATCGTAAGTTTTCCATCTATTTCTAACCATTAATCCCTCGTTTAACTTCCATTCAATCATGCCATGTTCTAAGCCAAATTGGGAAGCAACTTTCTATAGATTTTGAAGCCACTAAACTCTATCAAAATTAAATATAAATCAAGCTCAAATCATGGCAATTAAAACTTTAATGGAAGCTTGAACTTACTTTGGATGGATGCTTGAAGTTAGCTAGGCTTTCTTCTACTTTCTCCTCTTCCTCTTCACTCTTCTTTCTCTATTTCAAGAGCAAAACCCCCCATCTATGTCTCCTTACTTGGACAAAATTATGGGCTTTGGAGGGGTTTATAAACTTGTAATTAAGCTTTTTCCCTTGAAGTTAATCAAAATTTCAATGGGTATTTGGCTCATGATCTAACTATCCAT
Organism: Neltuma alba; assembly: GCF_004799145.2. Lineage (NCBI taxonomy): Eukaryota > Viridiplantae > Streptophyta > Magnoliopsida > Fabales > Fabaceae > Neltuma > Neltuma alba. The sequence continues at coordinate 128,679 of NW_021636587.1, read as the reverse complement.
TTCACCTTCTTCTAAGTATGCAAATCTTAGGCTATGAGGCTTATAAACTTGCCAAGTGCTATGCCACATATTAACATGTGATTTTTAATCATATTGTTTTATTCATAAAAAATTTCTCATGTGACAACTTGCAAATTCCCTCCATGTCCTTATAAATTTTTAACTAATTTTCCCATATTTTTCTGAAATAATTGAGGCCTCTATATATTTTATGTAATTAATTTTTTATCTAAATTTTCACTATTTAGCCAAAAATTTCTTTAAATACAAAAAATTTTGAAATAAATTATTTTCATCTTTTAACACCTCTGAGGCCTTAAATACTATTCTAAACTCTCTATTCTATTTTCTATGATTTTTTGGAAATTTTTTCAATTTTTGGGCATACCTTCCCATTCTACTTTTCCTTGACCAGAACTTTTGAAAATGATCGTCAAGTCCCTGCTCGGGTCTCAACTCAAAAGTTGTTTTACCTCTGTCTCTACTATACATTCTGATAACCCTCTAACACTTTTACATTCCTTATTTGCTAGGCTAAGGATGATGCAATTTTTCATAATTTTTCATTTAGATTTCAAATATCCACTTAGATTTATGAAAACACAATCCCTCCCAATAGATCTCATTTTGGCCAAATAGGGTGTCTTGGAAAACCAAATTTCTATTTTCAAATTTAATGCTTCCAAGCTTCCTTTCTTGGTGTTTTCCTACACCATTTTATCATTTAAACACATTGGAAGCATCAAATTAAATCAAATCCAACTCTAACCCGCTCTCTCTCCTTGGCCGAATTGAATCATCATGAACAGGGTTGGATTTTCTTTCCAAAATTCAATCAAAACCAATCAAATCCTATCACTATCAAGTGTTTAATTTATGCTTTAAACCCTTGATTAAACCCTTCCATAATTTTTAAAAATTTGGCAGCATCTTTGCATGGAAAATGGCCATTCAAAACCACATAAAATCATATATAAACAGCCCAAAATAATTAACAAAGAGCTTAGGAGCTTACTTTGGTGATTCCTTGAACTTAGGGGGATTTTCTCTCACTAAAAATAGCTCTTTCTCTCTCTAAATTCAAGAGCAACATAATCTTCCCTGTGGTTCCTTGTTTGGCCAAAATGTGAGGGGCATTAACTAAATGCCATCAAAGTTCAAAGTAATTACAATGCTTAGATGTCAAGCTAAGCTTCCTCCTTGAATTTTGTCTTTCCTTAATTTAATTCCAAATGAAATGGATTTTAGAAGCCAAAATCCTCTCCACCCCTAGCTTGACAAGCGGCACAATGAGAGCCAAGTAAAAAGGAGTGTACTTTTTGCCTTTTTCAGCACCGTTTTGATACTGAAATAGTTCCGTCTGTTTCTATATCAGTGATATGAGCTTCCTATTTAATTTCTATCAAATCCTTAGCATTTCCTTATCAATTTTCTCTTCCTAAAGAACCCTCCTTTACTCCCATAATTAATCTATGTTATTAAAAGAAAAGAAAACCAATTTCTTTACTATATTAGTTTTCCTACTTGGAAGTTACTTTTTCGGGTCTCTAGGCTCCTTAAAACTTTTCTAATTATTTCATAACCTCTTATAAATCCCATAGAAGTTACATAAATTTTCTTAGGATTTATCTAGCCTCATAAGTATTTATTTGGAATTTTCCCAAATAAAACCCCAGTTAGCATAATTGGACTTTCAACTCCTTTAAAGATTAACCAGGGGTATTTTGGGAATAAAATCATGTGCACAATGTCTTATAATTCTCAAGACACTTTATTCTTATTTTTTGTTAATTTTCTAAGGCTCAAAACTATTTTTCATAATTAATTTTTAACCAATTTTCCCAATTAGTCAATATTCAATAATTACTAAAAATTCAATAATTATTGCTTTCTATCATAATTTCATTCTTTGAGCCTTAAATACTATCCAGGGACCTTTTCTTACTCTTAGCACAAAACTCCAAATTATTAGGAACAAAGTCAAATTAGTTGCAAAAGGCTATAATCAAGAAGAAGGTATTGATTATAAGGAAACATATGCTCTAGTAGCTAGATTGGAAGCCATACGAGTACTCTTAGCCTTTGTCTGTATAACACCTCCTTTATTATCCCATTATACATCAATTGAAACTATTATAACGCATTTCCTAAGATTTCTTAGCAAAATTCAAAATTTCACATTTAATTATGTCCATATATTGTTCATATGGTCAATTTTCAAAATTTTAGAATTTTAGCCCAACTTTGAAAGGGCATAACTCTTAGCATAAAACTCCATATTAGATGGTTTACCACTTGATTTAAAGCTAAAAATGAGATGTATGTGCCTACAAAATTTCAGGTCCATATTGCACTATTTGATTGTTATTTTATGTGGCACAAGAATACCTCTTTTTAGGGCATTTTGATCCCCTAAACCATATTTTCTTCAATTTTTCTTCCACTTTTTCAATTGCCATCCATTCCCACACATTATACCATGATTATAAACCACCATGCAACATTATAATTTACGTAATGTCAAAGTATTCCATACCCATAATTCATTACAAACCTATAATGAAGTTCAACAAAATACAACCCAACTTAATACATTGTCACAAAATCTCCATGGCCTCCCTAGCTCATGCCAATTCTTTGCCCTTATCCATACTTGGTCCATTGCATAATTTAACATGGGCGGAATGAGATTTCATAGAAATCTCAGTAGTAATGTTAATCAAGCAATGCATAATGTGATATGTCATAAAACTTCAGACATCCTTAAGTCACATAAAATCACATTTTTCATTAAATCAAGAGGGGAATCAAACACACTTTCACATTAACATATTATCATGCATTTGGCCAAAACATATCAATGTCATAAAATCAACAATGCCACAAAATAAATTCCTTACTTCAAGCAATCCACATAAGCACATTACACAAGCAAAATAAACAATCAAATTACAATTCAATGCTACATTTTATCACTTGATTAATTTGGTTTCCTCAAGCGACAATGATCTTCCTTAACTCTTCCTTCCAAAACCTATTAAATCAAGCATAAATATAGGCTACATTAACCATTAAACAACGCAACACAAAACTTTAACTTTAACTAACTAACCACTTTTCCCATTTTTCTTTGATTTTTAACAAAATGATTCCTCCTTTAGAATCAGTAACCTCATGAGTTATTTCTACACAATTTTTCATGAGGAATTCAAATATGGAATCAGATTTTTGAAAACCAAACTCTTTCCCCATGAATTCACCTTGGCCGAATAGGGGGTGTAATCTTTCAAAAATTTCATTTTTGATTTCAAGGATTTTAAACACTTTCCAACAACATATCCCTACACAAAACATGTTTTAAACCTATTGGAGTCATCAAATCAAGCCAAAACAATTTGCTTCTGCATGAACAGTGCTAGGCCGAAATCTTGCTCTTAAACCCTAGGTGGATTTTTTTTTCAAAAACCGATCCATACACCACTTAATTTTGCTTATTCTGCTTGGTATTTAAGGTTTCTATCCTTCTCTAAACCTTCCATGGACAAACAAAAAATTTCACAGCATTTACACTTAGTTTTTCAACTCAAAACTCAACCAAAACTACCTTAAAGCTTAGGGATAGGAAGGCTTAAGCATGCCTTGGTGTTTTCTTGATGTAAGTTGGATGAATCCTTGCCTAAAACACTTGAAATTTTTGAACAAATAGGGCCAGAGCTACAGTGACAGAGTCTCCCTTTATTTTTCAAAATTTTCAACATTTATTTGTATTTCCTAAAGGGATATATATAGAAAAATCTGATCTTCCTTCCCTCTATCTATTTGGACAAAATTTTCCATCTCATGCGGGTTATGTGGTAGTCATCAAATGCTAAAAGTAGTCAAATTTGAACAAGTGGCCAATTTCCAAATTTTTCCAAGCATTTATCCATGAATTTCACATTTTATTTAATAAAAATAGAGGGACCTACAAGCTGCACAAAATTGGACCCTTATTGGGCTCAATGTAGGCCCCACAAATGGTTTGGGATGGCCCACATTCCAAATCAAAATCCCAAACCAATTTGAAACTTTATCGGTTACTATTCACTAGTAACATTCCATAATTTTTTCAAACCTCCAAAAATTCATTTCTCTTCATAATAATTTACCTTTTAATATGAGAACATGATCTGAAAAGTTTCAGAATTTTTCACCATGTCTAGGTATTTATTTTGAATTTTCTCCAATTAGGCCTCTATCAACAAATTTGCGTAAAAATGAATTTTCTAAAATTAATTCTTGAGTTCCCAAGGCCTAAAAACAATTTTATAAATTCAATACAATATTTAGATAATTTATCCATATTTTTCTCAAAATCATTGAGGCCTATAACTAATTAAAATAATTATTTTCCTATGATTTTCTAATATTTTCCCGAAAAACCTCTGTTTACGGGAAATTCCGTAATAATTTATTTTCACTGTAATTCCACCTTTTGGAGCTAAACCAAGTTTTGAAAACCTCTAATTTATACTTTCCTATTTTTCAAGATTTTTCTATAAGTTTTCTCCAAATTTCCATTTTGTCCTTCCTAGACCGATAATTACAAAAACGCCAACCCCGACCTTATCAGGATTTCACATCAAAAGTTGGTTCGTCTCCCCATCTAGTTTTTACATTGACCCTCATCCCAATTTTTGACTCCCTATATCCAAGTGAAATTTCTCTGGATGTGACAATTCCTCCTCCCTTTAAATAAATTTCATCCTTGAAATTTAGAAACATACCTTATCTAACAGTTTTGGGTATCTGGTCTTCATGTCATCTTTCTTCTCCCACATGGCCTCTTCCTAAGTTAGATCCCTCCAGATAACTTTAACCATTGGAATAGCCTTATCCTGTAGCTGCTTGATCTGCCGATCTATCACCCTTACCGGCTCATTTCGAAGGTGAGGTATGAAATTTTTTTTGAAATCCAATCTTTCATTATTAGTCTTTAGTCTTGATTTGTTATGGGATGATAAATTACTACGAATTGGATCATATTTGAATGTACTAATACTTGCTGAAAAGGTTTTACTTGTTAAACTTGGCTAGGATTTGAATTTTTTTCCCCCATTTTGGTAGCATTTTGTGACCTCAGGTCGTGACCTCATTGCTTCAGGTCGTGACATGAGATGTGCTTTTGATAGGGGAAGGCTTTTTGTGTTTTCAAGACACAACTTCACTGATTTTAGGTCGCAACCTTAACCCCTCTTTCCAAACTTAGTGCTCTCTATGTCTCTAGGTCGTGACCTTACTGATTTCAGGTTGCGACTTGGCCCTTATTTTTATGCACCATGTAACATCCCAACTTTTGACCCTAGAAGTATCAGAACTAGCCTGAATTGGATAGGCTACTAGACCCCTTTTGAGCAGAAGTCTCAAAGATGAGAAAGGAAGTCAAAGCAGTTTTATGGACTAAAGTGCAAAGTAAAAGTTCTCAAGGGCTCAAGTATAATCGATGCTAGAGGCTCCCGTAAAGTTTTAATGGCCTAGAAAGAGAAAAGAGAGTAGAAATAGGTCAGGGGTTAAGTTAGAAACCTCAAAGAGAGAATTGTATAAAGTTAAGTCCAAGCAGGGACTAAACCGTAAATTCAGAAAGTTATGACCAACAAGGGTAAAAATGAAAGAGTATACAGAGAATTCCAAGAAAATCCTAAAAAATAGGAAATAATATTCTAAGGCTCTTCTGTGAAGAGAAAAGATGAAATTAGCTCTGAGGTAGCTTAAATGGAATTTATGAGGTTGTGGCTAGTAAAAAGTATACCGTATGAGGTAATTATTTAAAATAGCAAGAGACCTCAAAAATATACAAAAAAATGAGGTTAAATGGTTGAAGGGTTGTACTAATTTATAAAATTAGTCCCACAACCAAAAGGCTAGTGGAGTGGCTTTAATAAATTAAAAAGCTGATTATACGATAAAAAGGCATTTCAGTAAATGAATTTTTATGCAAGGTTTAAAGGAAGTGTTATGGCCTAAAAAATTTTATAGATACTCTATAGAATTAAAGGAAATTTATGGAGCAGATAGAATAATTTTTTGAGCTCCAGAAGGCCATAAAGAAAGCCGCAGAAACTTGAGCCAAGTAAATTCAGAGGAAACTTAAGGATTAAGTTTTGATCCAATGGCTAGGATCTAATCTCCTTTCTTCTCCACCACATTTGTGACACTTAGCATCTTCTAGAAGAATGAGGTAAGGATGATGCAAGAAGATGATGCAATGATGATGTAAAAGTTAACTTGAAGTTCCAAGATTGCCCTTACTCTTTCTATTAGCCACCAAGGGCATTTTAGTCCATTCAAGCCAAATTTTTGTCTATAAATAGAGCCTCTCCCCCTTCATATTTTCGGCCAATATGAGTTTAAGGGGGGAAACTCTGTCAAAATTTAGAGAGAAAAACGTAGGGTTGAAGGCCAAGAAGAAGGAACAAGATTCAAGCTTCAAGATCAAGGTATGTGATGGTTGTAGCATTTGATTTGATGCCCATTTCGAATAAGTTACTCATTTATCTAATTCTAAAATTTTGCATGATTAAAGTACACTTTGTAAGCTTTAAATCCATGGGTAGAACACTTCATTTGGATATGTGTACGATTTATGGTGATTTTTTAAAGTTAGGGTTTGAAATCTAGAAACAGTGTTTAACCTTTGGAAGAGTATCAAATTCCGTACAATTATGGTACTGTTCAGCATAGAATTGGTTCCTGAAACTATTTTTCCTTTAAAGAGAACTTAAGGAGCTTTCAGTGAGACATAGAGCCACTCAGTTTTGATTTTTCTAAAATTAATTATGAATTTTCAAACTTGAGTAAAAATTCTGGAATTTCTGCGTAACAGTATCCGTAAAGCAAAATTTTCAGATTTGATCTTCTTGAATCTAAGGCCATCTAAAGTGGTCCTAATTGACAAGAAATAGATTTTAAGGATGGAAAATGATGATATTTATGTTAGAAAAGCTAGAAAGAAAACCCTAAAACCAAGAGAAAGGGTTGAGGTTCAATAGAGCTAGTCTTGAACATTATGTAGTCTCTTGGTCCTAACGAATTGTATGATCATTGTGACTCTGTTTAGGACCTTTGAAACATCCAAGAAGGATGTTTGATGATATTAACTGAATACCCACAGTTGGAAAGTCAAGGGAGTCAAAGGAAAAAGTAAGAGGAAAGCTTGAGGTGCAAGGTATTTAACTTACCTATTATCATTGCTTGATGTTGTATGCTTGTGTGTTACTGTGTACATGTTATTTGAATGTTATTGTGACATGTTTTAGCTACTGTAATTGCTATTCATGATGAGTAGATTATGTCTCCATGGCCATGCATCAAGAAGTTAGCTTTGAGCATGCTAATATGTCACTAATTAACAAGAGAATAAACAAGTTACGTGTAGTGCATTAGCATCCATCTAGTATGATTAATATGGTATTGTTTGCTACTGAGATTCCCCCAAATCTCACCCCTCCCTAACCAACCATTTAGGTCAATCATCAATGGGCAATAATGGCATGAGAAGCAAGGAGAAGAAAGTGGAGAATTGTTCATGTTAATGAATGATATTATTATTCAATGTGTAATTCTCCTATTATGTAATTTATGTTATGGATGCATATGATGCCGTGTAATTAATTATAATATTTATGGCATGAATGAAAGTGTATGAGCATGAATGGAAAAGAGTAAACTAATGTTATGTATGCCAAAGAAATAAAAAGAATTAAAGTAAAGAGATGTTAAGGGATAAAACGTATGTCCTAGAGCAGTGAGTTTGTAGCTCTAGTTTGACCTATCAAACGAACAAATTAATCCACGAGATTTGGTAGACTTATAGTACACATCCCAAGCTTTAAAATGAGAGGTGCAGATCACCTTAATTGGATGTGTACATAAGGAGGTATGAATTTCTAAAATTGAGGTACAGAATCTGAAAGTTCCAGATTTTACTAAATGAACAGTAATATTTATTGATTAAACTGTATAAATTGGGCAAAGATAAGTCCAATTGGATATTTTTTTCTTAAAGAGCATCAAAATATCTTTTCGTATAATTTTAGAATACCTCAATACGATTTTTATGGAATTAGTTATGAATTTTTCAAGTTAGACCTGTAATCTAGAAGTTAAACAGTGAATAGTAACCCAAGTAATTATGTTGAAATCTTAAATCCACAGGCTTGTGTCGTAATCTACTTGAACTATAACACTTACGAATGTGTACTTTGAGGGGTTAAAGGTAGGACATTTTATTTTGGTATCAGAGCAGAGGTTCTTGCAAGTATGTAAACAGAGCAAAGGTTCTGGTAAGTGTTTAAACAGAACAGAAGTTCTGGTAAAGGTTCTTACCAAGATATAAGCAGAATATTGGTTCAAGCAAAGCCCGGTATGAGGGAAAACCTAAATTAGAAAAGTAACAGGTTACTAGAATTGGTCCAACTGAGGTCAAGGTATTGAGGTGTTTTCTCCAAGGGAAATAGACATTGATGAGAAGTAAGGAATGACAGAGAGTAACCCGAGAGATAGGTAGTCACTGCTTAGAGACTCCTCCTCAGGAGAGGAATGGTTGAGCTGAGAGAGCTTGACCAGGGAATGAGTCAAAGTTGAAAGATGTCTCCAGAGGGTAATGGCTAAGAGTATGATAAGCCAGTAAGTGATAGGAGTCTAAACCCTAATAGGGAAGCAGGGCGACAACCTAAGCCTCAGGTGATTGGTTAAAGGTGCCTGACTGGAATGTCACACAGTGGAGATGTTTTAATGATTAATGCCTGCTATGTAATATGGTAACTTTATGATTAGTATATGACCATAGAAACAATTGGTTAAGGGTACAGCAAGCCAATCAGAGGTATAAGTCAATGCCCTAGCAAGAGACTGAATGTTGACCTATACCTTAAGTAATTGATGTGACCTCGATAGAAACAAGGTAACAAGATGAGATGTTTGACGTCTGTTCAAATCCCTGAATAGAGGTAGAAATCCTTATGGGCTAGTGAACCAAGAGAGATAGAGACTAGATGATAATGAATGAAGAGTCAATAATGACCTAGGTGCCTGACCTAGATACCGCACAGCAAGGTGATTAAACATTTGCTGTGTGATGTGATGAGGGTATGGTGATCAATACCTGACCATAAGAATAATTGGTCAAAAGGTAAAGAGAGTTAGAGAAAGTAAAGTGAGGCAAGATCCCTCTTGAGGATAGAGATGAAAGGAAATGAATAAGAAAATGATAGTGGATGGTTGCATTGGGAACTAATACACAGAGAGAGATAAGCAAGTTCCTGGTGATACCTAAAGCTCAATGATGCTTAGATACATGATAATGTCAGGGACTAAATAGTATTCTTTTATGTCCCTAAGGCATCCAAGAGCATACAACCATGGCATTTAGACCATTAAGGAATCTAAGAAATGAGATTCCTATAAACAGATGCCACTGCCTTTACGATTGAATAATCTAGTGGAGAGGCTACCTTTGATAGGAATATGGTATTCGAGGAATGTACCCTGGCAGAGATTGCATATGAGGAAAGTCTTAACCATAATGTACCTCTCTAAGATTGGGAAGTGGTTCTCTGGACCAAAGCAATGCTGCTCTAGTAAAAGTAAGCTATCCTCTGAAGGAATAAAACAGAAAGTAAGTGGTTGAGTTGACGATACTCTAGTAAGAGTAATCTGTCCTCACACAAGAAAAGTAGAAGCAGCTGAGGTAAGGCACAGACAGGACAGACCTTACCCCAGAGAGAGAGAGTGAAACTGGTTAAGACAATAAAAGTGTGATATGCAAACAGATGCTCCTTGAGCTTAACAGGGTACTATGGAATATCGAAGGATAATGAGAATATGATGATATAAGTCCTCTCCTAATGTTGTCCAAATTGTTAAGAGACAATAAGGACTACAGAGTCCTAAGATAAGGTTAGTTGGCATTGATATAATGGTAAGTTAATGGGCTCTAGAGATGACCTAGTGCTTATGAATTTGAAAGGCACAAGAAAAGGAAAGTGGCCTAAGGAAGCTAAAATTAAGGGCTAAAGAAATATGGGAAGGCTAAGGATTCTAGGAGTTGACAGAAAGGATTGAGTAAGGCCTAAAAAGACAATATTGATATATGTGATCAGTCTTGGGGAATAATCAGTCAAGTTACTAGCTGAGGGGAGGTGACTTATTTTATTACTCAACTCTATGGTTTAGAGTCTCCTAGAGATCCTAAGATAGCTCAGATTGATGATAGTATTCCAGGGTCATGATGGATCCCGAAGAGGCTTACGGTAGAGCGCAGTAGCTCTCGAGGTCATAGTAGACCAAGCCTAAGAGAAAATGCCTGAGCCATAAGGGTAAGAGTACAGTACCTCTTTGGGAAGACGATGACCAGAGATGAGTTTAATATACTGAAATCTGCTTCAGTGGTGGACTAATATAGAGAGAGTACCCTTGACCTGTTCCAGACACCTCTATTGTTGTTTAGACTAGGCTCAATTCTGTTCTAGTCAATAAAGTAAAGAGGAATGGCAGGGTATACAGTAAAGAATAGATAAAGGCTGTATTAAGAGAACCTAAAATGTCATAGTGCAATAAAATTCCAAAAAGATAGGTATACTGTTGTGATATTATTATGAAAGAATGAGCCTAAAGTATAGGAAGAATGTGAGTAGTGGTGGCAAAATGCTTAAAAACAAAGGTCATGCTCATGTAAGTGATAAAAAAGTATAAAACGACAAGTCATGTAACTATGGAGCCTATGGTTGAAACCCAAAAATGAGGTATAATGAAAAGTTGAAGAGGTTAGAGTTAAGTATAAGTAGGGATATTCTCCTCAGTTAACCTCTCATTAAAGGTAAGAATAGAGGGCTGACTCGGAATTTCGAGGACGAAATTCTTTTGAGAGGAGGAGAATTGTAACATCTCAACTTTTGGGCCTTGAAGTACCAGAAATTGCCTAAATCGGATAGGCTACCAAACCCCTATTAGCAGAGGTCTCAAAGATGAGAAAGAAAGTCAAAGCAGTTTTAGGGACTAAACTGCAAAGTAAAAGTTCTCAGGGGCTCAAGTATAATCAAGGCTAGAGGCTCTAGTAAAGTCTTAAGGGCCCAAAAAGAGAAAAGAGAGTAGAAATAGGCTAGGGGTTAAGTTAGAAACCTCAAAGAGAGGATTGTATAAAGTTAAGTCCAAGCAGGGACTAAACCGTAAATTCAGAAAGTTATGACCAACAGGAGTAAAAATGGAAGAGTATACAGAGAATTCCAAGAAAATCCTAGAAAATAGGAAATAATATTCTAAGGCTCTTTTGTGAAGAGAAAAGATGAAATTAGCCCTGAGGTAGCTTAGATGGAATTTATGAGGTTGTGGCTAGTAAAAAGTATACCTTTTGAGGTAATTATTTAAAATAGCAACAGACCTCAAAAATGAGGTTAGATGGTTGAAAGGTTGTACTAATTTATAAAATTAGTCCTGTAACCAAAAGGCCAGTGGAGTGGTTTTAATAAATTAAAAAGCTGATTATGCTGATAAAAGGGCATTTTAGTAAATGAATTTTTATGCAAGGCTTAAAAGAAGTGTTATGGCCTAAGAACATTTATAAATACTCTCTAGAATTAAGAGAATTTATGGAGTAGATAGAAGAATTTTTTGAGCTTTGAAAGGCCATAAAGAAAGCCGGAGAAACATGGGCCAAGTAAATTTGGAGGAAACTTAAGGATTAAGTTTTGATCCAGCGGCTAGGATTTAATTTCCCTTATCTTCCATCACATTTGTGACACTTGGCATCTTCTAGAAGAATGAGGTAAGGATGATGCAAGAAGATGATGCAATGATGATGTAAAAGTTAACTTGAAGTTCCAAGATTGCCCTTAATCTTTTTATTAGCCACCAAGGGCATTTTAGTCCATTTAATCTAAATTTTTGTCTATAAATAGAGCCTCTCCCCCTTCATATTTTCGGCCAATATGATTTTAAGAGGGGAAACTGCCAAAATTTTTGTCTATAAATAGAGCCTCTCCCCCTTCATAATACTGGATGTGACACTTCCCAATTCATGACCATATATATTGAAGTCGTGACTTAAACACACAGAGAGCCCCTAAATTCAGACTAACCCCTAGGTCGCAACCTGAAAACATTTGAGTCGCCACCTGAGTGCATAGAGAGGCTCTAACACTCTAGGTCCTGAAAAACTTCAAATTTAAGTCCCTGAACCAAAATCACTTACCAAAATGCCTACCATAACAACCTAAGTCAGCAATCCATCATCAAATTCTTAACAATTCAAAACAAAACTCCTGGACCACAAAACCCAACACCCAAAACACAAAACCAAGTTTTAAGAACTCCCTCCCCCACACACTCAAAGCAATGTCTATATTACAGTATATAGTCACACCAAGGCACAAAGCCAAAACACAAAACAACAAAGGTGGAAGTTGTGAAGTTCAGTTCAAGACTGAAGCACAACACGTCACCCTTTTAGAGAGAGGAAAAGAGCTAAGCGTAAAGGTAAACTCAAGAGTGCAAAGAGGTGCGTGGTGGTGACAGAATAGAAGCACAAATACAATCATATCAAACTTAAGGCCAGGGAGATTATTGAAAACAAACAAAACAACAGAATTTAAAACTACTTCTACCGAGAGCATCCCTTTCACAATTTCTAAAAGTCACAGCAAGGTAATTTAAGCACAAATAAGTTCATGTGAATAGTAGAAGTAAAGGAAAGGGACGACCTGGCCTTAAGAAGGCGGTACGGGCTCTTCGTAGAGCTTGAGGAGATGTCTATTGCAATGAAACATTTTGCCTATGGCCTCCTCCTTGAGCTCTATCATCCCAAAGTTATGCACTTTCGTCACAATGTAGGGTCCATCCCAGCTCGTCTTAAACTTACCCTTCTTGAATTTGAATCGAGCTTGATACCTTAACACCTTGTCACCCTCCTTGAACTTCTTTCTTGAGATGTTGGCATCATGGACAAGCTTGGTTTTCTGCTTATAGATGTCTGAGCTATTGTAGGCATCTAACCGTATTTCTTCAAGTTCTTGAATTCGAAGGAGTCAGTTCATGCTGACCTCCTCTAAATCAGCATTGCAGCTCTTTACCGCCCAGTATGATCTATGCTCCAGCTCTACCGGAATGTGACAGGCCTTACCATAGATGATCTGATACGGAGACATACCGATTGGGGTCTTGTGGGCAGTGCGGTAGGCCCATAGTGCATCATCTAGTCGCAAACTCCAATCTCTGTAAGAGGGCTTGACAATCCGTTCCAAGATGTGTTTGATCTCTCGATTTGATACTTCAACTAGACCATTGGTTTGAGGATGATAAGGGGTGGACACTCTATGGGAAACCCCATACTTTGCCAACAAGTTATTGAGTAACTTGTTGCAGAAGTGGGTTCCCTGATCACTGATCAGCACTTTAGGTACCCCAAATCTACTGAAGATGGTGGACTTCAGAAATTTAGAAACCGTAGATGCATCATCTTTACGTGTGGGAATGGCTTCTACCCACCTAGAGAGGTAGTCTACGGCTAGGAGAATATAGGTATAACCGTGGGAAGGTGGAAAGGGGCCCATAAAATCTAACCCCAAGCATCGAAGATCTCACAGAACAAAATAGGTTGCTGTGGCATTTTGTTCCTTCTACTAACCCCCCTGAACCGTTGGCATTTATCACATGCCTTACAAAAAGTGAATTCATCTTTAAATAAGGTAGGCCAGTAAAATCCTACATCTAAAACCTTCCTAGCTATTTTTCTAGCACTAAAGTACCCCCCACATAAGGTATCATGGCAAGGCTCAAGAATGGCTTAAGCCTCTACCTCCGGGATACACCGTCTAATCACTTGATCAGAACATAACCTCCATAAGTGCGGTAGATCCCATATATAATAGGAAGCTTTGCTCCTAAGCTTTTGAACCTGAAAGGTAGTCAAGTGAGAAGGGATTAGACTAATAGCAATATAGTTAACTAAGTGAGAAAACCATGGTTGAGAAACAGACAATGCATATAGAGATTGGTCAGGGAATGAATCACAGATAATATCAGGATCGAGTACTTCCTTGGTTTCTAAAGGTAGTCTGCTCAGGTGGTCTGCCACATGGTTGATATTTCCAGCTCTGTCTTTTACTTCCACATCAAATTCCTGAAGTAATAACATCCACCTTAAAAGCCTTGGCTTCGATTGAGGTTTGTGTAAGAGGTATTTCACTGCTGCATGATCTGTAAACACAACTACTTTGGAATTTATTAGGTATAGTCTAAACTTATCAAGTGCAAAAACATTTACAAACAATTTCTTCTCAGTAGTGGTATAGTTTTTCTGAGCTGTATCTAGAGTTTTAGAGGCATAAGTAATCATTTTTGAAACAAAATTCTCCCTTTAACCTAACATTGCCCCCAAACTCAAGTTCGAAGCATCACAAGAAATCTCGAGAGGCAAATCCCGGTTGGGAGAAGTCAAAATAAGAGGAGTAACTAACCTATTCCTCAATTCATCAAAAGCAAGCTCACATGCATGGTTAAATTGAAACTCAATATCTTTTTGCAGTAGTTTGAAAAGAGGTAAAGCAATTTTACTAAAGTCCTTGATGAACCTTCTATAAAACCCCACATGTCCTAGGAAGGACCTCAACTCTTTCAAGTTGGTTGGATAGGGCAAAGAAGAAATCACCTCTACCTTGGCTTTATCTACCTCAATTCCTTTTTCAGAGATTAAATGACGTAGCATGATGCCTCGATTAACCATGAAATGACATTTTTCATAATTCAAAACCAGCTTTTTCTCAGTGCACCGTGCTAGAATTTGGTCAAGACTTTTCAAGCAGTCTTCAAAAGAATTTTCATAAACAGTAAAATCATCCATCAACACATCCATGCATTTTTCAATAAATTCAACAAAAATGGATAGCATACAGCGTTGGAATGTGCCAGGAGCGTTGCAAAGACCAAAATGCATTCTTTTGTAAGCATAAGTTCCAAAGGGACAAGTGAAGGTGGTCTTGTCTTGGTCTCTAGGGTCTATAGGAATTTGGAAATATCGAGAATATCCATCTAGGAAACAGTAATGACTCTTCCCTGCTAACCGTTCAAGCATTTGATCAATAAAAGGTAAGGGAAAATGGTCTTTCCTAGTGGCATCATTCAGCTTTCTATAGTCAATACAAACTCTCCATGAGTTTTGCACCCTAGTTGAGATGAGTTCATTATTCTCATTTTTAACTACTGCGATTCCACTATTCTTTGGCATAACTTGTATCGGTGACACCCACTCGCTATCAGAAATAGCGTATATGATTCTAGCTCTTAGAAGTTTATCTACTTTTTTCCTAACCACATCAGAAATTAGAGGATTCAATCTCCTTTGGCTTTGTTTAATTGGCATGGAATCTTCAGTTAGTAAAATCCTATGGGTACAAACAGTAGATTCAATTCCCTTAATGTCAGCTAATTGCCAACCCAACACCTCCCTATTTCTTCTAAGAACTCCCATTAAACTAGTCTCTTTATGCTCAGTTAAAGAACTAGAAATAATAATAGGCAATTTATTCTCAGGCTTAAGATAAGCATACTTGAGGTTGGGAGGTAAATCTTTTAGTTCCAGAGTTGGGGGTTAAACAACAGAGAGAATTTGATTAGGAAAATCAATAGAGTTAGAGAAACTCCCCTTTATAGACCCTTTTGAAATGCATTCGCCAGCTTCACTTGGAACGACTATGCTTGCTTCAGTCTTGTTGGATGTTGCACCAAGCTCGAGTTGGTCTACAGAAGCAATAAACTTAGGTTACTCCACCCCCATACCTACATCATTATTAGAGATTAGATCATTAAAAAATCATAAAGTATGGGGTGTAATTTTAGAATGTGTATGAGTAGCAATTGAATTAGAAAGTATTGGCCCTTTAACCAAAGTCTTCAAGACATGAGGTGGTGGAGCAATTGAAGTTTGAAGTTTAGCAGGTGAAACAGTTGAATCAGGTCACGACCTCATATATCCAGGTTGCGACCTCACATCACAGAAGCTACCCTCTTGGAATGCTTGGGTTGAAGTCGCGACTTGAAAACCCTCAAGTCGCGACTCAATTTGACAGAGGCCACCTTCGTCACAGTCCTAGTATGGGGTTGCGACTTGATAATCCTCAGGTCATGACCTCATGTCACAGTAGCTCATATCCTTGAATTTTACTCAAGTCCCAGCACTCACCCCTTCTTGAAATTCTACATCATTAACTAACAAACTCCTTCCAAGGCCAATGTCAGTTATAAATGCAAAAATGGAATCAAAATTTGATGGAAAAGAAAAGTCTTGAGAAATAGAAAGCATGCTATCAATTTCTAGAGAATTAATGCATAGCACCTCATCTCCGCAAGAACTGGAAAATGAATAAATAGAAGAGAGGGAATTGAAATATTCATAATATGTACTCAAAGATGAATCAAGCTCATGAGATTCATGTGATGATGTAGCAAAGGAATCAATCAACTTAGGTGAACTCATGTCATAACTATCATGCATATGCAGCTCATGCTATCCCTAACTTGCTCAACAGCTAAATCAATAGCATTTAAACCTATAAATGCAGAATTGTTAAAAGGATAACGCATGGCTTCATTCATATTAAAAGTTACAACATGGTCTCCTACTTCCATTGGTATACAGTTGTGTTTCATGCTTATGATAGTCTTGGAAGTTTCCAGGAAAGGTCTTCCCAAAATCAAAGTGCTTTCATTTGCAAGTTCATTCGACATATCTAAAACAAAGAAATCAGCAGGGAATACTAGGTCCTTGACTTGGACTAGAATGTCTTCTATGATTTCCTTAGGATACCTGATAGACCTATCTGTTAGTTGAAGTACTACACTTGTGTCTTTGATCCCATTAATCCCTAGAGCCAAATAAACCGACCAAGGCATGACGTTTAGGGCAGCACGTAGATCTAACAATGCTCCCTTAATGTGAACGTTTCCTATGGTGCAAGGGATGTTGTAAGACCCAGGGTTTTGGCACTTAACCGGTAGTTCAGCTTTGAATAAGGGTGACACATTAGCACTCACCTGAATTCTCTCAAGGGGCCTAAACCTTTGCTTGTCATTACATAGTTCCTTAAGTAATTTAAAGTATTTAGGATTCCCTCTTAAGAATTGAATTATGGGCACATTGATTTCTAGTTTGTTAAACAATGTGTAGGCATCAGTAGCAAACTGAGCATCAAATTTTTTTCTTACTAGAGAAATAGGCTTTAGGAAAAGGGAGATCTTTAGCACATACCTCCTTACCTACTGGTTTAGAGGCTCCTTGGTTGCTGGTCTTTGGCTTGTCCTCCTTTTGCTTATCTTTGTGAGTTCAGCTCTCTACAGTGCTCTCATCTTCTGGCACAACTACTTGAGATGCTTCTTCTTGTGCTTGAGTTGACTTCTCTTCTGGTTCAATGTGTGCTCTTGCCTTCATCATGAGCTCTTCTTCTTTAGAGCTCTCAGACTTGCTAAGTCTCATTGGAGAAAGTGGAGGACTCTCTACCTCTTATGCATAATCATCCTTGTCTACTTTTTTACTTTCAAAGTGAACCTTTTTACCACTTCTTAGAGTTATGGCATTGAGCCCCTTTAGATTGATCACTATATTGGAGGGAATGCTGCCTCCGCTTTTAGCTTGTATGTCATTGACCGCATTAGACAATTAGGTCAAATGACTGGTGATATCAGTGTTCTTTAAAATGAGCTCCTCCAGTTTCTTATGAACATTTGAGTTATCTTTCTGCATCCCTTGCAATATGGTGGTTATAGAAACAAACTTGTCATCACTTTCCTTTATTCGCCCCTCTATGTTTGTCATCTGAGCAGCCATGCTTTTTAAAAGCTGAGAAGTGTCATCGACACTTCTTGGCTGTGGTTGAGATGTCATGGTGTTAGGTGGAGTTGTCACCACTGCTCTTGCAGGATCTTGAAATGTGCATGAGGAGGCCCCAGGATCGTGGAACTGATTGCCTTGAAACTGGTTTAGTCTATTTGCTTCCCTACCCCATTTGAAGTTTAGATGATCTCTCTAACCGGGGTTGTAGGTGTTTGAGTAGGGGTCCCTTTTCTGATATTGCCCCTCTCTTCCTTGGTACATGGCATTTAGTTCTTCAACTGGCCCAGGGCAATTAGCAATAGTATGTATTGGTGAACTACAAAATTCACAACTTGTAGCTACTAATGCAAAGGATTGAGTCTTATTGGAACGGAGACTCTCAACAGTATTGGCAAGTTTAGACATGTCTTGTGCTAACTTAACCAAGAGGGGGTCTCTTTCAGATTTGGGGTCTCTTGAATCTCTTGCGTTCACATGTTGTCTATTAAGAGCAAAGGTCCTTATTAACTCCCATGCAGCCTTTGGTTCCATATTTTCCACAGACCCATTAGCAGCGGCATCCAAAACTTGTGCATCATATGTTACAACCTATTGTAGAAATATTGCACCAAGTGCTCTTCAAGAATCTGATGGTTGGGACACCGGATAAGAATCTCTTGAAATCGACTCCAAAATTCAAAGAATGTCTCAAATGGCTCTTACGTAGCTGCTGAAATTTCCTTGCGTGCGATTGAAATCTTTGTGGAGGGAAAGTATTTATCCAAGAATGCTTTCTTCAAACTGGTCTATGACTCATAGGCATTGTCTACATAGAGTGGCAGGTTCATGTACCATTCTTTAGCTTTGCCTTCTAAAGATAAGTGAAAAACCTTCCACATAACGTCATCAATACTGGCTCTTACTGGCTTCATGGACAAACATTGCATATAAAGAGTTCAGAGGTGCAAGTATAGGTTTTCTCTGTAAGACCATGGAACTTAGGCAATGAGTGAATCAATTGACCTTTAATTTCAAAATCTGCATTATAGGTAGGAAAAGCACCAGGGATAGGTTCAAAGTTTCCATCAATTGAGTTAGTTCCTTAATGGTTCTACCCCTAGGTTGTTCATTAATCCTATTTCGGCCATTATTTTCTCCTTGCCCCTTATTACCACTATTATTAGGTCTATTATGGTTACCATTCCCATTCCCACCATTTGGACCATGAGGAGGTACTTCAGCCATAATTTCTTCTTCTACTTCCTCACTCTCACTAGATGAATGGGCTATGTCTTGTAAAATAGGTGGGCTACGAGATGCGGTAGGTCTACCTCTCTTGCCTCTACGCGCTCTAGGCATGCACAATTACTCAAGAATTCAAGCACAGATAGAGTTCAAGAAAGATGTAAGTTCAAAACCGTGTATTTACCAAGTGTGTAGTTCAAAATTGAGGCAAACTCAATGATTTCAAATAATGCTCAGTGAGTTTGACGTGTATTAAGTGCTATACACTCTCAAAGTATGTGCAGAAAGCAAAGTTATGCAAAAAGAGTAAGTCTAGACACTCAGGAAGATTTTCAGTGGAAAACTAGATCAGGTCGCGACTTGAAAAAGTTTAGGTCGCGACTCAAATGAACAGAAAGCAACCTTAAAGGAAAAGGAAGTCGAGGTCGCGACTTGTAAAATACCAGGTCGTGACTTGAACAGATCGAGAGCAACACTGGATAACAGCAGGTTGAGGTCGCGACGAGCCACAAGTCAGGTTGTGACTCAACCACTTAGGTTGCGACACCAAATATGTGAGGTCACGACTCAAGGTCAGATAGAGCTATTTTCACAAAATCTTTGAAGGAAAATACTAAGTACTTCAACCAGATGCTAAACAATTATGCACAGAGTTCAAAATTTCAAGCAATTGGCTAAAATACTCAGGATCAAGCTAGAATAGAATGCAAAATGCTATGCAAAAAATGCAAATGTAACTGTATAGAAAAACAAGATATTTGGTTCCATTTCTCAAAACTTTTGATGCTATGAAATGCAAGATTTAATTTCAAAAATTAAAACTCTACGAGAATCGACCCAAATCACAATGGTGAAGAAAACCAATTATTAGGGAACCAAATCAATGGCTCCCCGGCAATGGCGCTATTGATGGATGTGCTGGACTGTCGCCTTCCGGATCATCAAGAAAGAGAGTTGCACCAGATAAAATGTAGCATAGGATGCAACCAGTTGTTCTTCTTAGGGAGCTTATTATTAGAAATCCTAGTCTAAATTGGGTTTCAAAAACATTGTAAAACGGGGGGGTTTTAGTTGTTTTAAAAGTGGTACAACAAATGCAAAGTGCAGAAAATTTACTATTTTTGGTATTTTGAATGAATGAAGAAATGTTTTGGATTAAAAGGAAATTATGGTTAAACAGTCTCTTGATGGTGAAAGCTCAGCTATCACTGCTCTTTAGAATGATTGGGAGTTTGGAAAACCTCTAAGTTTGAAGAAATCCCCAAGTAATCGCTTGGATCCAATGTCTTAATTAGTAAAAACTCACTTTAATCAAAGTTAATTAACACCTCTTAAGACACTGCTGAAAACCACTTAGAGTGTAAATGAATGAATGATACAAATGCTCTCTGAATATCAATCAATAGCCACAGAATACCAAGCACTCAGATTAATCAACGATTATCACTGATAATCAAACTGAACACAAGGATTCAAACTGAAATATCAAAATAGAATAATCAACATTAACATCATCCAATCCAAATACAATAGAATAGTCTAAACACAAGATTTACAATCATAAACCAAGTTTGATACAAATATAGAAAGTTCCTAAATCTAGAAAAATTTAACACAGCATTAAACAATGATTTAGACTATAGAAAGAAAACTCCTCAATTAAGTCCTTGAGCTCAAGCTTTGTCTTCCATCACCAAGAGGCTAAGGGTTTAGCCCCTCATGCCTTCAAACCAATCGCAATCACTCCAGGAATGAATAGCCATGGTTAAAGCTAAAAATAAGGTTGGAAAATTGGAGAAGAAGGGTGTTGGAGTGGTTTGATCGGTTTAGAAATACAGAAAATGATGAAGAGATGAAGAAAAATGGAAGTTTTGGGTGTAGGATCAATAGAGACTTGAGAGGAGATGATGGTGGCTCAACCTTGTGCAAATCTACAGAATGGAAGCATTTCTTTTCGTGGTGGCTGCCCTCCTTAGGTATAGAAGCTCAGAAACCTATTCTAAAACACACAGCTTCACTTAACGCACTCAAGTCACAATCTCAGGAATGTAAGGTCTCGACTCAGGGGGGTCAGGTCGCGACTTGAGAGATTTCTTGTTGCGACCTGGGAAGACAGAAAGCTCTTATCTTTACTTAGGTCCAAAACGCGTGGCTACAGTAAAATGGCATCCAGGTCACGACTTGGGGAGGCAAAACACTCCTAACTTTTGTGTTTTGGTCCTTGTAATATTTTGGCTCCATCCATGCTCTATCATGACTCTTGGGTCCTTGTCCATTAAACCTGAAGTAAAAGTGCACCGATAAAATAAAGACTAGAGTCTTGCACTTTAAATGGCCCACATTTTGCCATGTGTCAAGCCCCTAATGGAAAGGATTTCAATTTTCTAAGTGTCATACCTCAAGTGGAGAGGATTTTGACTTTTGGTAATTTATTAGTTTTGGATTTAGTTAATTAAGAAAGAGAATGCGAGAGTAAAGAGGGGATTAACACATGGATTTTCATTTAATGTGGTTGTTGAGATATTTTGCTCATTAAAGCAAACACTCCTCCCCCTATTTTTAGATGATTGGTTTGGCCAAAGAGGGAAAAGACAAAAAAAGAGAGAGCTTGAAGAGGATTCAAGGGAAAAGCTACCAACTTGAATCAAGTAAGCTTGGAGCTAAGGTTAGTGGATAATTTTACATTGTTCCTTGCTTGATTCTCTTCAGTTGTATGGTTGAAAATCCTAGTTTTCCTCCTTGCTGTGTGCTGGCCAAAATGAACTTTGTCTAGGGGAGGAAGTTTTGTTGTTCAAACTTGTTAGAACACTTCAAAGCATGGTTATTCCAAGTGGTTTCAAGTAGTTGTCGATTGTTTTTAAAAGGATTTCTTTATTGTGTTTCATTAGGAGCTATTTGATTAAGATGATAACTTGACCCTAGGATGATTTTTTTCAATGTTTTGATGCTTCCATAGTGTTCAAAATGGAAAACGGTGTAGGATGTGAAGGGAATTGATAAACGCGCAACGATATAAATTAAAAAAAATTTCAATCCCTTGCCCGGATCTACCGATCTTGTTTAAGTCAAGTAGTAAGAAGCATTACCTTCGGTGTTCGATTTCTTGGTGGCTCGGTGATTTCACCGTTCAGGATGCCTCTGCTCGCCTCCTTTGTCATTCGAAGTCGACAACTCCAGTCAGCTTCCTCTACCGGTATCCACACAAATAGCTCTCAATCTCGAACGACGTGCTAGCGTCTTTGTCCGTCTAGGGTTTTCAAAGAATCCGTCCTCCCTTCTCCCCTTTTGGCCGTCTCTTATCTGCAAGTGTTTTTTTTTCACACTCACGCACAAAACCCTAGCTCCTCATATCAAATATATAAGATGCTATAGGTTTTATGAATGATATTTAATTTCAAAATTAATCCTAAATTAATTCCGAAATTAATACAATATCAAATATTGCCTAATCAGATAAGAGAACAATTAAATAAATATGGTTTATATTAAATCCGTCTCACAGATTTAATTCAAAATAAAGATATGACGGAATTAATTTATACAGATTTAATTTATCCTTATAAATTAAATCTAACAATTAATATCTCTTATATTTATATAATATACAAATTTATATATATATACACACGTCCACCCTATATTATTCATTGAATCTGGACATATCATAGATTCAATGAATCTGGACATCATAACTCGTGTTGGGCTATTTTGTGTGCGACCCTGTAGGCCCATATGAAGTTGGCAGTGGGCCATTAACTATAATGACTCACAAGTCATAAGCAGTCTCTAGCAAGACATCACGACTACCCAAATCATATGAGGATCATTGAACGATGTAACCTTTCATACAACCATATCGCGTCCCTTTTGTCACACGACATTTTGGTCATGGATGAGGCATGGAGAACGTCATCCTCCTATTCATGACCATTACTTTCTCGATCCTTGAGTAGTTTGAGTATAGAAATGGAACTACCTTTCCATTATAGTATGGCCATACATTTCTCAGACTCACTCATTGAGGGGCCCAGTAATATCTCTCTACGAATGTGAGGGACAAATTCCATCTTGACCATTCACATTCCGCCGCACGAAAAACCACTAAGCCTGAACATAGTCTTTATGATCACTTGGTCAAAAGTGACTTTTGACTAGGTCAAAGGTAAGCGTTTCTCATGTAGGAATCCATGATGATCTCAGGTCAAAGGGCACAGTGACATGGTTTATATATGAGAGAAGCTAATGACTTAACCCATGTAGCTCTCTCATAGCGGGTCGGTCCAACACCTTGTACTCTTACATGTGCCTATGACTTTAATTTATATCTCTATATATCTTTAAAGTCATACTGGTCTTATTTCATCTCTGCTCCCGCATAGATGACTGACCAGGGACATTTAGGATAAACCATGAGTTATCCAAGGATAGTCATCA
Source organism: Neltuma alba (assembly GCF_004799145.2). Classification (NCBI taxonomy): domain Eukaryota; kingdom Viridiplantae; phylum Streptophyta; class Magnoliopsida; order Fabales; family Fabaceae; genus Neltuma; species Neltuma alba. The sequence continues at coordinate 105,164 of NW_021636587.1, read as the reverse complement.
CAATAAACATGCAAATAATATGGTAACGTAATTAATAAATTCATAAATCAACAATGTTCATAGCAATATGATTGGCCCCTAGGGCACAATTTCCAACATCCTCCCACTTGCACTAGGTACAATCATTAATTTGTCTAATTCCCATTGACCTAACATGACGCTTATGCTTTGCTTGCACAAGCGGCTTTGTTAGAGGATCAGTAACATTGTCTTCTCCTGCTACTTTGCATATTTTTATATCACCTCTATCGTTGATTTCTCTGATGAGATGAAATCGCCTGAGTATATGCTTGGTCCTTTGATGTGACCTCGGCTCTTTGGCCTGTGCAATGGCACCACTGTTGTCATAGAACAAAGTTATTGGATCTGAGATGGTAGGTATCACCCCAAGTTCAGTAATGAACTTCCTTATCGAAACGGCTTCCTTAGCTACATCAGATGCTGCTATATACTTAGCTTCTGTTGCAGAATCCGCTATAGTGCCCTGCTTAGAGCTCTTCCAGCTTACTGCTCCATTATTCAGGAGGAATATATATCCCGATTGCGATTTACTATCGTCCTGGTTGTAACATCCCGATTTTTAGACCTAGAAGTATCAAAAATAGCCTAAATGAGATAGGCTACCAGACCCCTTTTTAGTAGAGGTCCTAAAGATGATGAAGGAAGTTAAAACAGTTTCAGGGACTAAACTGCAAAATGAAAGTTTTAAGGGGCTAAAGGGTAATCAAAGTTAGAGGCTCCAGTAAAGTCTCAAAGGCCCAGAAAGAGAAAAGAGGCTAGATACAGACCAAAGGTTAAGTTAGAAGCCTCAAAGAGATGGTTTTATGAGGTTGAGCCTAAGCAGGGGTAAAACCGTAAATTCAGAAAGTTACGGCCATCAGGGGTAAAAATGAAAAGTACTTAGAAAATTCTAAGAAAATCCCAGAAAATGGGAAATAATATTCTAAGACTGTTTTGTGAAGAGAGATGACGAAAATACCCCTGAGGTAACTTAAAAGGAATTTATAAGTTTATGGCTCAATTTGAGATGTAGAGGTAGATTTAATTGTTTGAGTCATAAGAAAGCCTCAGAAAATTATGGTAAAATGGGGATGTATGATCTAAGAGACTATAGAAAATTATAAAATTAGTCTCATCCCTAGAAGACTAGCAAAATGGCTTTAAGAATACTTAAAAGCCAGTTGTGCCGAAAAAGGGCATTTTAAAGAATGATTTTTAAGTGGAGCTACAGGTTGAGTTATGACCTGAGAAAATTCACAGATTTTCTCTAGAATAGGAGAAATTTTATGATATTTTTGGATGAATTTTTGGAGCTCTGGATTGAATAAAATGCTCCAGTCAAATATTAAATAATTTTGTCCCCTAAATAGGAGACAAAACTAAAGAAAATATCTAAGAGCCATCATGACGATGCTGAGTCAGCATGCTGAGTCATCAAGCGTAATCATGACACCGACGAGTCATCATGCTGAGTCACCAAGCGTGATCATGACACCTACGAGTCATCATGCTGAGTCACCAGAAGATATTTATGGACAGCATAAAAATCAGAACGCAGTATGGGAATATTTTAGACAGTCTTTTGTCTACCCGTTATAGTGAAATCTCTACTGCATGACTCAGTAAGGTTAAGTACCCTGTCAGTAGAGCTAATTATTTTCATCTATGCTCCTCTAAGGTGGCACCATATATGTACTTATTAAGATGAGAAAATAGTGTCAGAACATGTCTTGGTGGTACAGGGTAAGTCAAGACCCGAAAAGTATCTGATACGGTGCAAGATTGGCTTGATAAGTGGAGAAATAATTAAGGAAATGTTTTTACACGAATTTTCCATTTATTTTCTCCCTATTTTAATGCCATAAATGATGAAAGGACATGAAAGTGACAAGTGTACGGTTAGATGGGAAAAAGAAAATATTATGTGTACGGCTAGATGGAAGACACGTGTACGGTCAGATGCAAGACACGTGTGCGGTCGGATTAAAGACATGTGGCTTGATGATGTAAGCATGATGTCATCATGATGAGGTAAGCATGATGTCATAGGACACTTGTCACCATAAGATCAAAAGAGAAAATGGACGGTCCAGATCGAGCCATGTATTTTTAAGATCAACGGTCCAGATTCAGTCTGCTTTTCTATAAATACCCCCTCCCCTCCCTACCATTTTGTCCAAGCATAAGGAATCCATGGGGAAGCTCTTGCAAAATGTTTTTTAGAGAGAGAAAGAAGAGGGAGAAAGAAAGGCCAAGTGGTTCCAAGCCAGATCAAGCTCTAAAACAAGGTATGTGATGGTTATAGCACCTGATTTTTATGCCTATTTCGGATTAGTTACTGTATGTATCGGATTCTGAAACTTTGTATGCTTAAAGTACACTCTGTGAGCTTTAAATCCATGGGTAGAACATTTCATTTGGATATGTGTACGATTTATGGTGATTTTTCAAAGTTAGGGTTTGAAATCTGGAAACAGTATTGAACTTTTGGAAGAGTTTCGAGTTCCGTACAATTCCGGTGCTGTTCGGTGTAGAATTGGCTCCTGAAACTATTTTTCCTTTAAATCTAACTTGAGTATCTTCCAGTGAGACTTGGAACCACTCAATTTGGATTTTTCTAGAATTAATTATGAATTTTCAAAGTTGAGCAAAAATTCTGGAAATTCTGCGTGAACAGTACCCGCGAACCAAAATTTCCAGATTTGGTATTCTTGAATCTAAGGCCATCTAAAGTGGTCTTAATTGACAAGAAATGGATCTTAAGGATGGGAAATGATAAGATTTATATTATAAAAGTTAGAAAGAAAATCCTAAGACTAAGAGAAAGGGTTGAGGTTCAAGAAAGCTAGTCTTGAACTTTATGTCATCTAATGGTCCTAATGGATTGTGTGATCATTATGGTTATGTTTAGGACCTTTGGAACATCCAAGAGGATGTTTGGTGATGTTGAACAAATGCCCACGTGGTTGGAAAGTCAAGGGAGTCAAAGGAAAAGTGATAGGAAAGCTTGAGGTGCAAGGTAGTGAACTTACCTATATTGTGTGCTTGATATGTATGCTTGCATGATGTGATTGTGTTGCCATGATGTGACTAAGCTATGATGAAATGTTTGCAAAGTTATGTTTGCAAGTTTATGCTATGTTTTGCCTTGGCAATATGTTATGGAAGCATGAAATGCTTTAGCTTACTTTCCATGGCATTCATGTGTTAATGTTATAACATGTCATGCATGTGCATTATGTCTTACATGCTTATGGGTAGTGTTTGCTACTGAGATTCTCCCGAATCTCACCCCTCCCTAACCAACCATTTAGGTCAGTCAATGATGGGTAATAATGGCATGAGAAGCAAGGAGAAGTAAGCGGAGAATTATTCTTGTTAATGGATGAGACTGTTGATATATGTATAATTCTACTATTTTGTGAACTATGTTATGGATGCCAATGATACCATGTATTTAATTATAATATTTATGGCATAAATGAAAGTGTATGAGCATGAACGGGAAAGAGTAAGGCCATGTTATGTATGCCAAAGAAATAAAAAGAATTAAAGAGATGTTAAGGGATAAAACGTAAGTCCTGGAGCAGTGAGTTTGTAGCTCAGTTTGACCTATCAAACGAGTGAGTTAGGTCATAAGATTTGGTAAGAAAAGAGATCTAATGTTTCTATTTAAAATGAGGGGTAGTTTGCCCAATTCTGATAACCGAGCAGAAAGTTATGCCTTTCCAAAGTTAGGCAAAAGTACAGTAAAATCCGAAAATGACCAAATGAACAGTAACTTTTTCAAAGGAAATTGAGCTCGAATTTCAAGGCAATCAGTTCAGAAACTATTTTTCCTCAAAATTTTATCCAAAGAGCTTTCTGTAGAACTTAGAATCACTCAATTTCAATTTTTCTACAATTAGTTATGAATTTTCGAAGTTTGTCACATTTTAAGGTGACAATGAATAGTAACCCGTAAATGAAAATTTTCAAACTTGATTTTTCATCAATTGTAGCCTTCAAAAGTGATTCCAAATGCTTCCGCAAGGAAAGTTAATTGGTATAAACATAAGGTGTTACACTGGTCAGTTTGGAAACTTGCATCTGTGTAACCAGTTACACAGATCTCATCATCCAATCCACCATAGACCAAGAATAAGTCCTTAGTCCTTCTTAAGTACTTAAGGATATTCTTGACAGTAGTCCAATGGCCCTCACCAGGGTCCTGTTGATATCTGCTAGTCATACTTAAGGCAAACGAGACATCCGGTCGAGTACATAACATGGTGTACATGATAGGTCCTATAGTCGAGGTATAAGGAACCTTACTCATGCGACCTCGCTGACCAGGTGTACTAGGACACAAATCCTTGCTGAGGTGAATACCATGAGACATGGGTATGAAACTGATAAGTCTCATTATTTGCATACATTTCTAGCCCTAAACTCATGCTTTTGCCATCTATATTTACATACTTTGGGCATAATTAGCTTCCATTGTGCATAAGAGTTGGTGAGAGGAATTGTGAGGTTTTGCATGTGTTTTTACATGTTTTTATATGATTTTATATGTGTGTACTTTTGATCCTTGCTTTGCTGTGAATTTCAGGGAGTTTCAGTTCTGTCTGAGGCGCCACGGCGGATGGACAGAGGCGCCACGGCGGATTTCCAAGGGGACTCTCGGTAAAAGGCGCCGCGGCGGATGGACAGAGGCGCCACGGCGGATTGGCATTTACATGTAGCTCAGATTCAATAATCCAAACGACACCGTATTGGTAAGGCGCCGCGGCGGATTGTCGGAGGCGCCACGGCGGATGACGCGTATCAGCAATTTGAACCAGAAACGATCGAACAACGCGGGAGGAGGAAATTGGATGACCCGGATCATGGAGCTCCATCCTAAAAGGCGCGGATCCTAGCCAGATGAAGGGAGTTAGTTACAAAATGGAAAGAACGAGAATTGGGAGGGGATCACTATTCTTCTCCGATACACTCTCTCTCCGTCTGAGCTCTCTCCATCTCATCCGCATCTCACCATCATCTATTTTTCTTCCGTGAAGGTTCTGCCATGGTGATTTGGGAGCGTCTCAGTGTAGTTCTCCTTACAGCTATGAGCAGCTAAGTGTCCGTGTTCTTCCTGGAGATGGAGCCGATGCCTGAGTCCTCACTTTAACAAGAAGTTTCTTGTTTCTTCAATTCTGATATGAGATTATAATGTGAATTGGACGAGTTGTTCATTTTATATTATGATTTCAGGATTGCTTACGAATTATGTTTGAGAATTAGTAGAGCAATGAATCTATCGCACATTCGAGTTGAAAGTGCCTTCTCTGTTATTGAGTAGAATCAGATTATAGTTTCTGTTCGTGTTGTTTCAGACCTTATAATCGATTTGATTAATGTTCAAGACAGTGCACAGTTGTGATTGTCATAGAGAAGCTTGATTTGTTGCGCCTCTGATTCTCAACTGAATGAGTCCCGAGATTATCGCGGCTTCGGAATCTAATTGGCAAGGGAATTAACGAGTTGTTAGTTCAGTCTTTTCAATTTGGTTTCACTCCAATATCTTAATTGGACTAGGAAGGCAGAGCACATCTCCAGGAGAACCCTTCACTCATATCTGATATTCTATCACTCATTCACTTCACAATTTCTCACTTAGATAAACCAAAAGATATAAACATTTATATTCTACATTTACAAAACCAGAAATTCAATATAAATAACCAGATCACTTCTACTGTTAATAATTTGTGAAGGCATTTAATTGACAAAACTCTTGAACAGCAAGCCTCCTTGTGAATCGACCTAGGGTTGAGCCACTACACTTCTAAGCTTAATTCTAGTATTTTAATTGAGAGCCCTTAACGACAAGGTTTCATCAAATGGCGCCGTTGCCGGGGAGGCACGGTTGCTCAAGGTTTTAGTTAGTTAAGTGTCAGTTAAATTTGTTTTACAGTGTTTATTGTTTTTAGTTCTTATGATTACATTTTGTGGTCTCATAGCTTTGATATGTGAGTATTCTTGTCCCAAAAATTCAGCTGGACCATGGTTTAATCTTTGTATTTTAGTGTTCTTGTATTTCTGCATGTGATTCAGAGTGTTTTCTACTGGTTTTCGAGCTTTCTATCCAAAGCGCCGCGACACATTTCACAATCCGCCGCGGCGCCTTAAGTACTCTTGCGTGTTGTAGCTCTCTGTCTCAGAGGCCGCGGCGCCTCAAGATAAAGGCCGCGGCGCCTGAGTCTATCTCATGTTTTCTTGATTGGTTTTGTTTGTTTTGATTGGTTTTAGTGCTTTTGTTTAATTGAGTCATGGATTACTGTTGGAAGGATGAAAGATTTAATTCCTATTATTCTAGACCTAATGATGATTTTCCATATTATGCCCCAATGTATAGGAACTCTCAAGAGGAATATGGGTGTGCACCGAGCTATTCTTATTCGCAGCATGGAAATTTGTTCCCAGCATCCGCACAAGCTAAAGTAGTAGAAAAAGTGAGGTTTCAAGCTCCTAAAGAATCTTCCCTTTCCATAGCCTCCCAACAACCTGATGAACCAATTTGTGAGCTTCACACCAATGGAATTGAATCTCTTCTTTCAATTCAAAACCATGGTGATCGCATATATGCTTTGAGGGAAGCAAGTAATCAATTAGAGGAGAGACATGAAAGACTACTCAATGATGCTATGAAGTGTGGGAAATTAAAAGAGAAATTAGAAGAGCTGAATGAAATTGTTGAATTGTCAAACAAACTCATAATGCATATATTTTGGGAGAAATCAAATGGTGAAGAAGGTGAACCATGGTTTAAAGCTCAATATTTGGATGATGAGCAAGAAATTCAAGCTACTGTTGAATCAAAAAGTGAGACATCCTCTCTAGAATCTGAAGGTACTTTAGGACAAGAAATGAGTAGTCCAGCACCTCAAAGTAGAGACTTTGATACTCCATCACTGCAATGTTGTGATAGCTTTTGTGAAGATTTTGGAATTGAAATACAGCCGGGAAGTGATACACATGTTACATCACAAATTGACAATGGGGGTAGTCATAGTACTTTAAGTACCGCTACTAATTGTGATAAGCCTGAGACTGAAGTAGCTAAGGAAGAAATTCCTAAGCAACCAAGAAGGATCAAGCTATTTGGGTCTAAGACAAGGAAAAGAAAGCACAGACTTAAGAGGTTAAAGAAAAAGCCGCTGCATGTCATGCCAACAATCCAAGAAATTGAAGAGGAAGAGAAAACCCTATCTCTTAAGGTTGCTCCTACTTCTATTCCTTTTTCTTGTGAAACTATTGTTGATGATATTCCTTGTGTTATTGATATTAATGGAAATACTTTAGAGCCTGATGTAATTGAACCCAATCCTCTTGAGCATGAAGATGATGTCTCTCTTGTTTCTTGTCAAGCTTTGAATGAAAATGTTTCAAGTCACTTGTGTGTTGGACAGTATGACAAGCATAAATATGTTGAGAGTAGTGAACCTTCTTTGAGCCTGAATTTAGGAAATCAATGTCATGATGTTAATGAACATGTTGATTGCATGATTCCTATTTCTTCTGGTGTTAAAGTAGATAATATTGATATGTGTAGTGCTAATGAAGGTTCTGACTCCCTGATTGATGGCCTTTCATGTGCACAAGAGTCATTAAATGAATTGGAATTATCTGATAAAATTGAATTTGATGATGAATTCACCAAACTCTCTTCTTTCCACCCTCCTTCTTGTTTTTGTGCATGTAAAGGTGACGTGCCATGTCTCATTTGTAAGGAAATTGATTGCTGGCTTTCCACTTCACATGACTTTGATTCATCATTTAATTCAATTCAAGATGATATTTCTCTTGTTTCACTTGATAATGGCCTTGGGAAAGGTGTTTTGCTGGATCGTGCAGGTGCTGGATCATTAAGAGCAAAGGAAGGTGAAACTGGAACCAAAATCACATTACCACAAAATGTTGAATCCATGAAGGGTGTTATCAACAATGCTGTTACCATTATTAAGCCTTCTAATTCTACATTCCCTTTTGATTTCCAGGCTATATTTACTGTAATCAATGCTAAATCTGTTTTGGATGGTACAAATTGTATTCATGATTTTTTGCATCCTACATTGTCATGTGATCTTCCACCTGATATTGAGGGTTTGGAAATTCATGGTTCTAAATTGTATGATAATGAGCATGCCATATTCAGACTTGTGCACAATATAAAATTTGAAATTGATCACCACGGGTTTGCACATATTTTTGACAGCTTGGGTACTAAGAGAGGAGTTGTACAGAACCAAATTTTTATTGCTGTATATGCTTATTGTTTTTCACATGAAATACTCTCTTGTGATTTAACACCAGATTTAAGTATACTTGAGCATAAACATATTGAGTACTCTCCTTTTTGTGCAACCTCTTTTACTGGTACATATTTTGTGAATTTTATTGACTGTTTTGATAAATCTGATCATGCTTTCTTTTTCAAGGAACCGTACATTGTGAGACCTCTTCCTATTGACCCAGAACCACCACCTAAGGTACTGGAGCTGAAAAATATCTTGGAAACTCATATGTTCATCATTAGAGATGCTACCTTCTCATTCAAGAGCCTGAAGCGCTTTAAACTATACGGTTGTCCCTTTCCTCCCTTTATCTTTTTGAGTTGCTTGTGAAATCATATCTTGGGCTGTTTGTTTAGAATAAGTGTGGGGGAGGGGGCTAACCCAGTAGAAAAAAATAGTAGTTAATTGTTCAGAATAATCTCCCTCTGTTTTGGTAATCCCATTTCCTGCCTCTTGCTATATGTTTGATCTACATGGCTTACATCTTTAGTCTGCTTGCATTGAGGACAATGCAAGAGGTAAGTGTGGGGGAAGAATGTGGTTGCTGCTGTCCTGTTTTGCTGAAACTCCGTTTTTATTTCTTGTGTTGTGTTAGTTTTGTTCACTCTTTCCTTTACCACCTTTCCTTGCTTATCTTTTGTTCAAATTTGCATTGAGGGCAATGCAGGGATCAAGTGTAGAGGAGTGAATGTTGTGTTTTTGTGTGTTTTGTGTCTTTTGTAAAATCCTCAGTTTTTCAAAAAAAAAAAAAAACTTTTTGAAGGTTTAAGCTTGTTTCAAGGGTTTAATGTTGCATCTATGATTAATTTTGATTTGGAAATTGATATCATGAAGTGAAATTTTCTAATACTTAGAGATTAAGCATGATGTGTTCTTTAGCTGAAGTGAATGAATATGGAAGACAAAGCCTAATTGGAAGGATTCTTTGAGCCTTTATATTCATTTCTGATGTGTGCATTCACTTGTTTCTTATGCTCTCTAGAACTTGTCTTAGTTCTTAATCAAGACCACATGCAACATTAGTATTCTTGAACATGATTGAGGCATTCATTCAAATTAGCTACTTAGACCAAATGGCCAACCCCTGCATGATTTATCCCTTGTTACCCATTTGAGCCTTTTAGCTGAATTTTTCCATTCATTTCACTCTCATTTATAAAATCTCTTTCCTACAAGAATGCATATTTCATTTCATTAATTCCTTCTAGAGTTCACTAGCATTTTGATGGATTCAATTGATGGATTGATATGAGGAGATGCATACTTGAGCTGGGGTGAAAAAAAAAATGAAAAGAAAAAGAAAAGAAGAAACATGCGAATGAAAAAGAAAGAAAATAGGAAAGTTGAAAATACATGAAAAAGCAAGGAAAGGAAAAGAATGTGGGAATAAAAGCACCTGTATAGCTTAAGAATTCAAGATCAAGGAATCAAACCTTAAATTGAACATTACTAATGCTATTGAATTCTACACATTGATTCACATATTATCTCCATCCTCATATGCATCCTTGTGCATTTCTTTCCATCCTTTACATTACAAGCCACAAAAGTCCTCTTGATTCTTGAGCACTTATGTATTTAGGTGGTGGAGAGGTAGAGCTATTACAAGCATATGGTAGAGCATTTGAACAAGTGAATTGAGTGAAAGAACCTTAAACATTCGTGAGTTGAGTGATATACTAATTCCCTTGTGTGGTCTTCTATATCTTATTCACTTAGATTAAAATTACATATCATTGCTTGATTTCTTTGCACTAGAATGTTCCATGGATGGATGTTGGTTGAAGAATCATTATTGGCTGTAGTTGTAACCTGAACTTTTGAGCTTGCTTATTCCTTTCTCTCATCCTTCTCTTTCACATTATGTTTAGACCTGATTTGCCCAGGAGTGCAAAAGCTAAGTATGGGGGAGTTGATAAGTCTCATTATTTGCATACATTTCTAGCCCTAAACTCATGCTTTTGCCATCTATATTTACATACTTTGGGCATAATTAGCTTCCATTGTGCATAAGAGTTGGTGAGAGGAATTGTGAGGTTTTGCATGTGTTTTTACATGTTTTTATATGATTTTATATGTGTGTACTTTTGATCCTTGCTTTGCTGTGAATTTCAGGGAGTTTCAGTTCTGTCTGAGGCGCCACGGCGGATGGACAGAGGCGCCACGGCGGATTTCCAAGGGGACTCTCGGTAAAAGGCGCCGCGGCGGATGGACAGAGGCGCCACGGCGGATTGGCATTTACATGTAGCTCAGATTCAATAATCCAAACGACACCGTATTGGTAAGGCGCCGCGGCGGATTGTCGGAGGCGCCACGGCGGATGACGCATATCAGCAATTTGAACCAGAAACGATCGAACAACGCGGGAGGAGGAAATTGGATGACCCGGATCATGGAGCTCCATCCTAAAAGGCGCGGATCCTAGCCAGATGAAGGGAGTTAGTTACAAAATGGAAAGAACGAGAATTGGGAGGGGATCACTATTCTTCTCCGATACACTCTCTCTCCGTCTGAGCTCTCTCCATCTCATCCGCATCTCACCATCATCTATTTTTCTTCCGTGAAGGTTCTGCCATGGTGATTTGGGAGCGTCTCAGTGTAGTTCTCCTTACAGCTATGAGCAGCTAAGTGTCCGTGTTCTTCCTGGAGATGGAGCCGATGCCTGAGTCCTCACTTTAACAAGAAGTTTCTTGTTTCTTCAATTCTGATATGAGATTATAATGTGAATTGGACGAGTTGTTCATTTTATATTATGATTTCAGGATTGCTTACGAATTATGTTTGAGAATTAGTAGAGCAATGAATCTATCGCACATTCGAGTTGAAAGTGCCTTCTCTGTTATTGAGTAGAATCAGATTATAGTTTCTGTTCGTGTTGTTTCAGACCTTATAATCGATTTGATTAATGTTCAAGACAGTGCACAGTTGTGATTGTCATAGAGAAGCTTGATTTGTTGCGCCTCTGATTCTCAACTGAATGAGTCCCGAGATTATCGCGGCTTCGGAATCTAATTGGCAAGGGAATTAACGAGTTGTTAGTTCAGTCTTTTCAATTTGGTTTCACTCCAATATCTTAATTGGACTAGGAAGGCAGAGCACATCTCCAGGAGAACCCTTCACTCATATCTGATATTCTATCACTCATTCACTTCACAATTTCTCACTTAGATAAACCAAAAGATATAAACATTTATATTCTACATTTACAAAACCAGAAATTCAATATAAATAACCAGATCACTTCTACTGTTAATAATTTGTGAAGGCATTTAATTGACAAAACTCTTGAACAGCAAGCCTCCTTGTGAATCGACCTAGGGTTGAGCCACTACACTTCTAAGCTTAATTCTAGTATTTTAATTGAGAGCCCTTAACGACAAGGTTTCATCAGAAACCCCTCTTTGATTCCTGCATACTGAACCTATGCAGTATTTTGTCTATGTATGTACTCTGACTTAGTCCTAGAAGTCTTTTAGATCTATCTCTATAGATCCTAATTCCTAGGATGTAGGTGGCTTCACCCAAGTCTTCCATTGAGAAAGACTTTCCTAACCAAGACTTGACAATCTGCAAGGTAGGAATGTCATTCCCAACAAGTAAGATGTCATCGACATAGAGTACCAAAAACACAACTGTGCTCCCACTAACCTTCTTGTACACACAAGGTTCATCAGCATTTTGAAGAAATCCAAACCCTTTGACTACTTTATCAAAACGATGATTCCAACTCCGAGATGCTTGCTTCAATCCATAAATGGACCTTTGAAGCTTGCACACCTTACCAGAGTCCTCGGAACGCACAAACCCTTTAGGTTGTGTCATGTACACATCCTCAAGTAGCTTTCCATTAAGGAATGCTGTCTTGACGTCCATCTGCCATATTTCATAGTCATAATATGCTGCAATGGCAAGGAGGATTTTGATTGACTTGGCCATTGCAACCGGGGAAAAAGTCTCATCATAGTCGACACCATGAGTTTGAGTAAATCCTTTTGCAACTAGCCGTGCCTTGTAGACATTTACATTGCCATCCATGTCGGTTTTCTCCTTAAAAACCACTTGCACCCGACGGTTTTTACACCTTCAGGCGGATCGACTAAGGTCCAAACCTGATTGTCATACATGGATTGCATCTCAGACTTCATGGCATTAAGCCATTTTTCAGAGTTTGGTCCCACTATAGCCTCTTGATAGGTAGTCGGCTCATTATGCTCAATGAGCAACACATCACGATTGTCAAAAATCAGAAATCCATATCTCTGAGGCTGAAACCGTGCCCTATTAGATCTCCGTGGACCTTGCGTGACTTGAGGAGTCTCAACAACTTGTTGTGAGTTATCTCCGATTTCCACCTGTAGGTCTGTGGTGTCTTGTGGCTCTCGAACTTCTTCGAGCTGTACCTTGCTCCCACTGGTTCTTTTAGAGATAAATTCTTGTTCGAGAAAGATACCATTTCTAACAACAAACACTTTGTTATCGGTGGGGTTGTAGACATAGTATCCCTTGGTTTCCTTAGGATATCCCACAAAAAGGCACTTTAAGGATTTTGGTGCTAATTTATCTAAGGCTTATTGCTTAACATAGACCTCACATCCCCAAATCTTGAGAAAAGACAAATTAGGTTTTCTCCCAGTCCATATCTCATAGGGAGTCTTTTCAACTGCCTTAGATGGAACATGATTCAGTGTGAACGCAGCTGTCTTTAGGGCATGACCCCAAAAGGACGATGGAAGATCTGTTCGACTCATCATGGATCGAACCATATCTAATAGTGTTCGATTCCTTCGTTCAGAAACACCATTCCATTGTGGTGTTCCTGGAGGAGTCAATTGTGAGACTATCCCATAACTCCTAAGATGATCAATGAACTCTTGGCTCAAATATTCACCACCCCGATCAGATTGAAGGGCTTTAATTGTTTTGCCAAGTTGGTTTTGTACTTCATTTTGAAATATCTTGAACATTTTAAAAGACTCGAATTTATGTTTCATCAGACAGATGTACCCATATCTGCTAAAATCATCTATAAATGTGATGAAGTACGAATAACCTCCTCTGGCATTTGTATTCATCGGTCCACATACATCTGTATGTATGAGGCCCAACAAATCTGTGGCCCTCTCATTGTGCCCAGTGAAAGGTGACTTAGTCATCTTTCCTAACAAGCAAGACTCGCAAGTATCATATGATTCAAAATCAAATGAGTTGAGAAATCCATCTTGATGGAGTTTAGAAATGCGTTTCTCATTTATGTGGCTGAGACGACAGTGCCAGAGGTATGTCGGATTCAAATCATTTGGTTTGACCCTTTTGGCGGTTATGTTATAGATATTTCCATGATTGAGTTGTTCTAAATTCAATATATAATGATCACCATGCAAATCACCATTAGCATAGAAAACATCATTACAATAAATAGAACATCTACCATTCCCAGCAATGGAAGTATAACCTTCCTTATCTAAATAAGAAAGAGAAACAGTGTTACTACTCAAAGTAGGAACATAATAGCAATTGTTCAAAACTAACAAAAGCCCAGTGGGCAGAACTAATTCATAAGCGCCTACAGCTAAAGCAGCAACCCTTGCTCTGTTTCCAACTCGCAGGTCAACTTCGCCCTTCTTCAGCTTCCTACTATCCTTTAGACCCTGCACATTTGTACAAATGTGAGAACCACATGCAGTATCTAATACCCATGTAGTGGAAGTAGAAAGATGAATGTCTATAACATAAATACCTGAAGTGATAGCCCCGCTATCCTTCTTGTTCTTTTTCAGATCTTCGAGGTAGAGCTTGCAATTCCTCTTCCAATGACCAGGTTCATTGCAGAAGAAGTAGACTCCTTCCTTTGGAGGCTTTGCCTTCTTTGGTGCAGGCTTGGTTTAAAGATTGCCTGACTCTTTGGTCTTACCAGATAAGCCATGACCTTTCCCTTTGCCCTTGCCTTTGCCTTTCTTCTTCATATCCTTTCCTTTCTGAACCATCAAAATAGAACTGGGCTTCTTCTTAACACTCGGCTCAGTAGTTTTAAGCATCCCATGCAGTTCAGAAATAGATTTCTCCATATTGTTCATGTTGTAGTTCATGACAAACTGGTCATAACTTTCAGGGAGTGAGTTCAAGATCAAATCTGTAGCTAACTCCTGGCTCATGGGAAATCCAAGCCTTTCAAGGTGATCAATGTACCCTTCATCTTTAAGACATGAGCACTGACTGATGCACCTTCAGCCATCTTGCAGGAATGTAAGGCCTTAGTGGTCTCATACCTCTCTTGCCTTGCCTGTTGCTGGAACATTTCCTTGAGATGGACAATCATCTCATAAGCCTCTATGTGTTCCAGATCTCTTTGGACCTCTGGAACCATGGTGGCAAGCATCAAGCATCCCACATCGACAGAGTCTTCCTTATGCTTTGCGTAAGCATCTCTCTGAGCTCTAGGAGCGTTGGCTGCTGGCTCTTCAGGAATGGGTTGATCTAGGACATGTGCCTTTCTTTCATGCTTGAGAACAATTCTCAAGTTCCTAAACCAGTCAAGAAAGTTTGTACCATTGAGTTTGTCCTTCTCAAGGACAGATCGCAACGATAATGTAGCAGTATTACTAGTCGTCATGATTCTACAATTAAAATATGCAATTGAATTAGCAATCTCCCACTAAATATACAACCCTCAATGCATTAATTAGTGGGCTAAGATCCATATTTGGCTTAAACTTAAGTCTGCTTTGGCAGGACGCTTAAAATTAAGTTATTTATGTAGGTAACACCTTTACCAATTACATCAAATATAACTCTTAGATGTTCATGGGATTCTATCATCATATGATCCGACATGTCTTAATCCCATCTAATGCCTTGAGACCCAAAACCGTTTTGTTAGTCTCAATTAAGTCAAACAATAACAAACATATGTGAGTAGCACCATTACTCTTGCTTATCTTCCCAAGATAACTTAAATGCACCCACTTTGGTGGAGGCTACAAGTGAGTGATCGAGGTTTTGACAAGTGTTCATTAATTGACGGCATTATGACTTAAGATTTCATTTAGAGGGCTTAATTAACTATCTGGTTTACTAGAATGCAAGTATCGCGGTTGTATCTCATACAAGTAATATGCATATAAAACATACATAGAGTAACATAATCATAAGATGCATGATTTTAAACGTGACTCAATATGGCTCACCTACCCTAAGTCCCCTCAAGCCAATGAGAGGAGCTCTCTAATAAGAAAAAGAAAATTACATAAAGAAACCTCATTTTTAACATTGAGGGGAGTGAGATGAGAAGAGAATGTACATGGAGAGAAATTAGAGGAAGGCACGACACGCAGGCCATATTTAGAAAAATTACAACACTTGTAATCTAGAGCCATATTGTTCACCATACCCAAACAGTCAAGAATCAATATTCATATTATGTGAAGGGCAATAATGTTATAAAACTAAAACATTCATACATCAAGAAAGGCAGTATAGGTTACGATTAAGTCGCGCTACGATTAAGTAGCCATGGCGGTCCCGCTAATAGGGGCAGCGCCCTGAGAAGAAAATTTTTTTCTCGATAATTCCAATTCAGTTTTCTTAGATCCCTGTCAATCTTAATTGATCAAAATCAATTAATCGCACACACATGTATCACATACATGACCGCCTTACGCATAATCGCACACACATGTAACGAACGATTTTAATTTCAATTCGGATTCCCTATATGTCATCCATAATCTCCTACATTCATAACGATTATCTTTTACATTCATAATGATTATCTTCGCACAATGATTATACAATATGCACGTTCAATTCGAATTACAGATTATACAATATGCACGTTCAATTCGAATTACTGAAACAACTAGTCAGACATAGCGCACATAATCGACCAAGAAATTCAACATATATCACATGTATCAACGTCCGAACCTAACTTAAACACAGAACGGCACGGCTCTGATGCCACTGAAGGGAATTGATAAACGCGCAACGATATAAATTAAAAAAAATTTCAATCCCTTACCCGGATCTACTGATCGTGTTTAAGTCAAGTAGTAAGAAGCATTACGTTCGGTGTTTGATTTCTTGGTGGCTCGGTGATTCCACCGTTTAGGATGCCTCTGCTCGCCTCCTTTGTCGTTCGAAGTCGACAACTCCGGTCGGCTTCCTCTACCGGTATCCACACGAATAGCTCTCAATCTCGAACGACATGCTAGCGTCTTTATCCGTCTAGGGTTTTCAAAGAATCCATCCTCCCTTCTCTCCTTTTGGCCGTCTCTTATCTGCAAGTGCTTTTTTTTCACACTCACGCACAAAACCCTAGCTCCTCATATCAAATATATAGGATGCTATAGGTTTTATGAATGATATTTAATTTCGAAATTAATCCTAAATTAATTCCGAAATTAATACAATATCAAATATTGCCTAATCAGATAAGAGAACAATTAAATAAATATGGTTTATATTAAATCCGTCTCACAGATTTAATTCACCTATTTATTTAATTCAAAATAAAGATATGATGGAATTAATTTATATAGATTTAATTTATCCTTATAAATTAAATCTAACAATTAATATCTCTTATATTTATATAATATACAAATTTATATATATATACACACGTCCACCCTATATTATTCATTGAATCTGGACATATCTTAGATTCAATGAATCTGGACATCATAACTCGTGTTGGGCTATTTTGTGTGCGACCCTGTAGGCCCATATGAAGTTGGCAGTGGGCCATTAACTATAATGACTCACAAGTCATAAGCAGTCTCTAGCAAGACATCACGACTACCCAAATCATATGAGGATCATTGAACGATGTAACCTTTCATACAACCATATCGCGTCCCTTTTGTCACACGACATTTTGGTCATGGATGAGGCATGGAGAACGTCATCCTCCTATTCATGACCATTACTTTCTCGATCCTTGAGTAGTTTGAGTATAGAAATGGAACTACCTTTCCATTATAGTATGGCCATACATTTCTCAGACTCACTCATTGAGGGGCCCAGTAATATCTCTCTACGAATGTGAGGGACAAATTCCATCTTGACCATTCACATTCCGCCGCACGAAAAACCACTAAGCCTGAACATAGTCTTTATGATCACTTGGTCAAAAGTGACTTTTGACTAGGTCAAAGGTAAGCGTTTTTCATGTAGGAATCCATGATGATCTCAGGTTAAAGGGCACAGTGACATGGTTTATATATGAGAGAAGCTAATGACTTAACCCATGCAGCTCTCTCATAGCGGGTCGGTCCAACACCTTGTACTCTTACATGTGCCTATGACTTTAATTTATATCTCTATATATCTTTAAAGTCATACTGGTCTTATTTCATCTCTCCTCCCACATAGATGACCGACCAGGGACATTTAGGATAAACCATGAGTTATCCAAGGATAGTCATCACAGTAAACATGCAAATAATATGATAACGTAATTAATAAATTCATAAATCCACAATGTTCATAGCAATATGATTGGTCCCTAGGGCACAATTTCCAACAGGATGAACCTAAAGAACAAGTGTTGGAAGTTTAGAATCAATGTTGTAATTTTTGGATAATGAACCTTATAGGTTCGGTCAGTTTAAATCTCAAAGGAGGAGTTTTATATTTTTAAATCCAAGCATATATTTGAAATTTACATGAAAAATCATGTAGGAATGAGTCAAGAGAGAATTTTTAGGGTTAAGGAAACAAGCTCTAAAAATTAAGGAACAAAGAGGGAAGCTTGAAAGGGTTTAAGAATTACTTGAGTTAGTGTCGTTGATTTTTATATGGAATGGTTGATGATCTTGCTACCCCTTTTGTGGTTCATCATGTTAGGGTTTGACATTTGTGAAGGAAATGAAGAAAAACAAAGAAAGAAAAAGCATTTGGAGCAAGGAAGTAAAGTTTAACCTAACTAGTAACATTAACTTTACATTGTTGACTATTCCATGATTGATTTCTATTATGTGGATAAACTTTGCTAATTGTGATGTGGTTGCTCTTTGCACCTTATTGCTTTGGCCTTTGCATGATTGAGATTACCAAATTATAAGAATGTGAGTTCACCAATGGTAGCTAATATGGTTATGCATAATAATGATGCTTGTTGATGATATAGTTGGTTAATTTTGCTATTGGGATTTCATTGAAATCTCATTCTTTCCAAATAAAATCTAACCTTTTAGGAGCTGAATCATCAAAGGGTAAGCTGCATATTCAAGGTTAATTATGGTGCCTAACCATAAAAATTCGTAGACTTTTGTTATGAAATTATTGTGGTTGTTCAGTGCTGTAACCCCTAATTAAACCATCAACTTGGAGTGACATTTTGACTAAGTTTCTGAAGGTTTTAAATCACGAAATTTGGCATGATTATAGTTCACATCCTGAGCTTCACTTTGATAGGTAGCATGTTAAAAAAGTCCAACTACACAATTTTTGGTGATTTTTCAAATTTAAGAATCAAAATCTGGAAAGAGGATTTTTACCAAAAGGATAGCGGTGACTTCCATAAAAATCTGACACTTTTTCAAATGAAATTGGTTCACAAGATTATTTCTTCTTAAAGGATAATTCAAAGATATTTTCACAGAATTTTGAACCACTCTATTTTGATTTTTCTAAATTAAGTTATGATTTTTCAAAGTTGGGTCAGAAATCTGGAACATACCAAATGAACAATGAATTTATGAAAATTAGCGTTTTTATGTAAATTTTGAGCCTAATACCATCCAATGTGTTCTAAAATAGTTCTAATTAAACCCTAAGTCGATACGATAATAAGGTGTAACAAGGGGTAAAAGTAAAAGTACACAGAAAATTTTAGAAAAATCCCAGAAAATGAAAAATAATATTTTAAGACTCTTTTGTAAAGAGAAATGACAAAAATACCCCCTGAGACAACTTAAATATAATTTATAAGATTGTGGCCCAGTAAAAAGTACCTTGATTAAGGTAATTATTTGAGATAGAAAGAGATCTCAAAAATGCATGTAAACATGAGGACAAGAAGCTTAAAGGCTATGATAATTTATAAAATTTGTCTCGCTTCCAGAAGATTAGCAGAATGGCTGGAATACAATAGAAGGCTCAGTTATGCCGGTTGAGGGCATTTTTAGTAAATGATTTTTATGCGTGGCTCAAAAGAAGTGTTATAGCTTGAGAAAATTCATAGATCTTCTTTAGAATTAAAAAAAAATTATGGAGTAGACAAAAAAATTTTCTAAGCTCTAAAAGGCTATTAAGAAAGCCGGATTAATGTGAGCCAAGTAAATTGTAAGGAAACTTGGAGACTAAGTTTAATTCAAGGGCTAAGATCTATTCTTCCTTTTCTCTCCATTAGATTTATGCCACCTATCTCTCTTCTAGAAGGATGATGTAAGAAGATGATGTATTGATGATATAAAAGTGCACTTGGAGTTTCAAGTTTGCCCTTACAATTTCTACTAGTTTTCAAGGGCATAATGGTCCATTCAAGGCATAAGTTTTAGCTATAAATACCTCACCTTGGAAGAGCATTCTGGCAAGCATTTGTAGAGGGAAAACTCTACCAAAACTTAGCGAGAAAAATGTAGGGATGAAGGCCAAGAAGGAGGACTAAGATTCAAGCTTCAAAATCAAGGTATGTGGTGATTCTAGCACCTGTCTTGATGCTATTTTGATTAAGTTACTATTTGTATCTGATTCTAAAATTTTGGATGATTAAATTAAACTGTCTAAGCTTTAAATCCATAGGTAGAACACTTCATTTAGATATGTGTACGATTGATGGTGATTTTTCAAAGTTAGGGTTTAAAATTTGTAAATAGTTTTGACCATTGGAGTAGTAAGAAACTTCCGTACAATTTTGGTATTGTTTTGCATAAAATTGATTGCTAAAACTATTTTTCCTTTAAAGAGCACTTAGGAGATTTTAATAGGACTTAGAACCACTCAGTTTCAATTTTTCTGAAATTAATTATGAATTTTCAAAATTGAGCAAAAATTCTAGAAATATCGATAAACAATACTCGCGAAGCAAGCCTTGTACTTTGTGTAGTTCTTGGTCCTAGTGAGTAATATGAAACATTCTTACTTTTGCCCCTAATAGTATGCGTTCAGAAGTAAAAGGGTATGTAGAAACTTTACGTAGGCCCAAAAAATTAAAATTTTTCTTTAATTCCTCAAGTTACTATTCACTGTGCATTTTTTTTAGATTATAGGTCCAACTTAAAAAAATCATAACTAATTCTACAAAAATCATATAAAGTGCTCCAAATTTATAGTTGAATCTATTCCAATACTCTTTGGGGAAAAAATATCAAACTGGACTTATCTCTTGCCAATTTATACAGTTTATTCATTAAACTTTGTTGTTCATTTGGTAAATTCTAAAACTTTCAGATTTATTACCTCAGTTTTGGAAATTTGTATCTCCTTATGTACACATCCAGTTAAGGTGATCTACCTCTCACTTTAGAGCTTGGGATATATACTGTATTCTTGCTAAAATTTGTGGCTTAATTCATTCATATGGTAGGTCAAACTGGAGCTGAAAGATGACTGCTCTAGGACCTATATTTTATCTCTTACACGATTCTTACTTTCATTCTTTTAAGAATCCAAGTATGTATAATTCAATCTCATGCATTCTCATTACACCCCATACTCATTCTTACATGCCACCAATGTTATATACAACTAAATTGCATAAATTGACATGTTCCATAATTATTACATAACTAGAGAATTTAAGCATTACAGAGTAATGATAACAATTTTCTGCTTCTTTAAGTCAATCTTTCGGCTTCTCTTCATGCAACCATTACCCATCATGCTTGACCTAAATGATTGATTAGGGAGAGGTGAGATTCAGAGAAATCTCAATAGTAAACAATACCATATTAATCATGCTAGATGGATGCTAATGCATTATATGCAACTTGCTAATTCTCTTGTTAATTAGTGACATATTAGCATGCTTAATGCCACCTACTTAATGCATGGCCATGGAGACATAATCTGCTCATCATAAATAGCAATTACAATAGCTATAACATATCACAATATCAACCAATCATCATGTGCATATCAATACACAAGCATACAACATCAAGCAATGTTAATAAGTAAGTTCACTATCTCATACTTCAAGCTTTTCCCTTGCTTTTCCTTTGACTTCCTTGACTTTCCAACCAAGAAAGCTTTCGGTTAATATCAACAAATATCCTCTTGGATGTTTCAAGATCCTAAACATAGTTGTAATTATCATACTATCCATTAGGACCAAGAGATTACACAATATTCAAGACTAGCTCTCTTAAACCTCAACCCATTCTCTTGATGTTAGGGTTTTCTTTCTAGCTTTTCTGACATAAATCTCATCATTTCCTATCCTTAAGGTCCATTTCTTGTCAATTAGGACCATTTTAGGTGGCTTTAGATTTAAGAAGATCAAATCTGGAATTTTTTGCTTCGCAGGTATTGTTCATACAAAAATTCCAGAGTTTTTGCTCAAGTTTGACAATTCGTAATTAATTTTAGAAAAATTGAAACTAAGTGGTTCTAGGTCTTACTGAAAGCTCCTTAAATTCTCTTTAATGGAAAAATAGTTTTAGGAACCAATTTAGTCCCGAATAGTATAGAAATTTTCTACTGCTCTAATGGTCAAAACTGTTTCCAGATTTTAAGCCCTAAATTTGAAAAATCACCATAAATCATATGCAAATCCAAATAAAGTGTTTTACCTATGAATTTAAAGCCTAGAGAGTTTACTTTAATCATGCCAAATTCTAGAATCAGATGTAAATAGTAACTTAATTGAAATAGGCATCAAGATAGGTGCTAGAATCATTACATACCTTGATCTTGAAGCTTAAATCTTGTTCCTTCTTCTTTACCTTCACCCCCATGTTTTCTCTCTAATTTTTGGAAAATTTTTCCCTTTACAAAAGCTTGGAAAAATGTGCTTCCAAGGGGGGTAATTATGGCCAAGACTTATGCTTTGCATGGACCATTATGCCCTTGAAAGCTAGTAGAAATTGTAAGGGCAAACTTGGAGCTTTAAGTGCCTTTTTACATCATCAATACATCATCCTTCTAAAAGAGAGTTAGCTAGCATAAATCTAATGGAGAGGAAAGGAAGAATAGATCTTGGCCCATGGATCAAACTTAATTTCCAAGTTTTATTTCAATTTATTTGGCTCACATTTATTTAGCTTTCATAATGGCCTTCTGGAGCTTAGAAAATTCTTCTGTCTAATCTATAAATTTTTTTTAATTCTACAAAAGATCTATGAATTTTCTCAAGCCATAACACTTCCTTTAAGCCTCACATAAAAGTCACTTACTAAAATGCCCTTAACCAGCAAAATTGAGCCTTCTATTTTATTCCTGCCATTCTACTAATCTTTTAGAAGTAAGACTAATTTTATAAATTAACATATCCTTTAAGCTTCCTAACCTCCTTTTTATGTATATTTTTTAGATCTATTGCTATCTCAAATAATTACCTCAATCGGTGTACTTTTTACTAGCCATAATCTTATAAATTCTATTTAAGTTGCCTTAGGGATATTTTCATCATTTCTCTTCATAAAAGAGTCTTAGAATATTATTTTCCATTTTCTAGGATTTTCTTAAAATTTTTTGTATACTTTCTACTTTTACCCATATTGGCTATAACTTTTTGAATTTACAATTTACTCCCCGCTTGGACTTAACCTCATAAAACCATCTCTTTGAGGCTTCTAACTTAACCTTTGGCCTGTATCGAGCCTCTTTTCTCTTTCTCGACCCTTGAGACTCTCCTAGAACCTTAATGTTACTTACACGTTTGCCCTCTAGTGACTTTCTTACTTCACAGTTTAGTCCCTGTACCTTAATGGCATGAGAAGCAAGGAGAAGAAAGTGGAGAATTGTTGATGTTAATGAATGATATTATCATTCAATATGTAATTTTCCTACTATGTAATTATTGTTATGGATGTCAATGATGCCATGTATTTAATTATAATGCTTATGGCATGTATAGAAATGTATGAGCACGAATGGGAAAGAGTAATCCCATGTTATGTATGCCAAAGAAATAAAAAGAATTTAAGTAAAGAGATGCTAAGAGATAAAACGTAGGTCCTGGAGCAGTGCGTTTATAGCTCCAGTTTGACATATCAAATGAATGAGTTAAGTCATGAGATTTGGCAGACTTATAGTACACATCCCAAGCTTTAAAATGAGAGGTAGATCATCTCAATTGGATTTGTACACAAGGAGATACAAATTTCCAAAGTTGAAGTATAGAATCTGGAAGTTCCAGATTTTTGAAATGAATAGTAATATTTATTGATTTAACTGTATGAATTGGGCAAGGATAAGTCCAATTGGATATTTTTCCCTTAAATAGCATTGAAATAGCTTTTAGTATAATTTTAGATCACCTCAATATGATTTGTATGGAATTAGTTATGAATTTTTGAAGTTGGACCTGTAGTCTGAAAATTTAACAGTGAATAGTAACCCGAGTAATTATGTTAAAATTTTAAATCCACAGGCTTGTGTCATGATTTACTTGAACCATAATGGTTATGAATGCATGCTCTGAGGGGGTTAAAGGTAGGACGTTTCATTTTGGTATCAGAGTGGAGGTTCTGGCAAGTATGTAAACAGACCAGAGGTTCTGACCAATGTATAAGAAGAGTATTGGTTCAAGCAAAGCCCGATATGAGGGAAAACCTAAATTAGAAAAGTAACAGGTTACTAGGATTGGTCCAACTGAGGCTAAGGTATTGAGGTGTTTTCTACAAGGGAAAGAGACATAGAAGAGAAGTAAGGAATGACAGAGAGTAACTTGAGAGATAGGTAGTCACTGCTAAGGGACTCCTCTCCGGAGAGGAATGGTTGAGTTGAGAGAGCTTGACCAGGGAATGACTCAAAGTTGAAAGATGTCCCCAGAGGGTAATAGCTAAGAGTATAGTAAGCTAGTAAGGAACAGGAGTCCAGACCCTAATAGGGAAGCAGGGTGACAACCTAAGCCTCAGGTGATTGGTTAAAGGTACCTAACTGGAATGTCACACAACAAAGGTGATGATCAGTGCCTACTGTGTAATATGGTCACTTTATGATTAGTATATGACCATAGAAGTGATTGGTTAAAGGTACAGTATGCTAGTCAGAGGTATAAGTCAATGCCCTAGTAAGGGAACCGAATGTCAACCTGTACCTTAAGTAATCGATGTAACCTCGATAGAGGCAAGGTAACAGGATGAGATCTTTGAGGTTTGTTCAAATCCCTGAATAGAGATAGAAATCCCTAAGGGATAGTGAACTAAGAGAGATAGGGTCAATGATGACCTAGGTGCCAGACCTAGATACCACACAGCAAAGTGAGTAAATGTTTGCTGTGTAATGTGATGAGGGTATGGTGATCAATACCTGACCATAAGAATAATTGGCCAAGAGGTAAAGAAAGTTAGAGAGAGTAAAGTGAGGCAAGATCCCACTTGAGGATAGAGATGAAAGGAAATGAATAAGAACATGATAGTGGATGGTTGTATTGGGAACTAATAAACAGAGAGATAAGCAAGTTCCTAGTGATACCTAGAGCTTGATGATGCCTAGATACATGATAATGTTAGGGACTAAACAGTACTCTTTTATGTCCCTAAGGCATCCAAGAGCATGCAACCATGAAACTCAGGCCATTAAGGAATCTAAGAAATAGAATTCCTATAGATAGATGCCACTACCTATAAGATTGAGTAATCTAGTGGAGAGGCTATCTTTGATAGGGATATGGTATTCGAGGAATGTACCCTGGCAGAGATTGCATATATAGAAAGTCTTGACCATGAAGTACCTCTCTAAGAATGGGAAAGTGGTTCTCCAGACCAGAGTGATACTGCTCTAGTAAGAGTAAGCTATCCTCTGAAGGAATGAAACAAAAAGTAAGTGGCTGAGTTGACGATGCTCCAGTCAAAGCAATCTATCCTCCCACAGGAAAAGTAGAAGCAGCTGAGGCAAGGCACAGGAAGGACCTTATCCCAGAGAGAGAGAGTGAAACTGGTTAAGACAATAGCAGTGTGATATGCAAATAGTTACTCCTCGAGCTTAACAGGGTACTACGGAATACTGAAGGATAATGAGAATGTGATGATATAAGTCCTCTCCTGATGCTGTCTGAATTATTAAGAGACAGTAAGGACTACAAAGTCCTAAGACAAGGCAAGCTGGCATGGATATGATGGCAAGCTAATGGGCTCTAGAGATGAGCCAGTGCCTCAGTATTCGAAAGGCACAAAGAAAGGAAAGTGGCATAAGGAAGCTAAAACTAAGGGCTAAAGAAATATGGAAAGGCTAAGAATTGCAGGAGTT
Source organism: Neltuma alba (assembly GCF_004799145.2). Taxonomy (NCBI): domain Eukaryota; kingdom Viridiplantae; phylum Streptophyta; class Magnoliopsida; order Fabales; family Fabaceae; genus Neltuma; species Neltuma alba. The sequence goes on along the minus strand of NW_021636587.1, from coordinate 79,482 downwards.
GACAGAAAGGATTGAGTAAGGCCTAAGAAGACAATACTGATATCTGTGATCAGTTTTGGGGAATAATCAGTCAAGTTACTAGCTGAGTGGAGGTGACTTATTTTATTACTCAACTCTATGGTCTAGAGTCTCCTAGAGATCCTAAGATGGCTCAGATTGATGATAGTATTCCAGGGTCATGATGGATCCTAAAGAGGCTTACGGTAGAGAGCAATAGCTCCTGAGGTCATAGTAGACCAAGCCTAAGAGAAAGTAGCTGAGCCATAAGGGTAAGAGTATAGTACCTCTTTGGGAAGACGACGACTAGAGATGAGTTTAAGATACTGAAATCTCCTTCAGCGGTGGACTAATATAGAGAGAGTACCCTTGACTTGTTCCAGACACCTCTATTGTCGATTAGATTAGGCTCAATTCTGTTCTAGTCAATAAAGAAAAGAAAGGAGATTTGCCCTTAAAGTAAAGAGGAATGGCAGGGTATACAGTAAAGAATAGATAAAGGCTGTATTAAGAGAACCCAAAATGCCATGGTGTAGTAAAATACCATGAAGACAGGCACACTGTCATGGTATTATTATGAAAGGATGAGCCAAAAGTATAGGAAGAATATAAGCAGTGGTGACAAAATGCTTAAAAGCAAAGGCCATGCTCATGTAATTGACAAAAAAGTATAGAACGACAAGTTATGTAAGTGAGAAGCCCAGGGTTGAAACCTGAAAATGAGGTATAATGAAAAGCTGAAGAGGTCAAAGTTAAGTATAAGTGGGGATATTCTCTTCAGTTAACCTCTCGTTAAAGGTAAGAATATAGGGTTGACTCGGAATTTCGAGGGCGAAATTCTTTTGAGAGGGGGAGAATTGTAACATCCAAACTTTTAGGCATAGAAGTACCAAAAATAGCCTAAATTAGATAGGCTACCAGACCCTTTTTTAGCAGAAGTCCCAAAGATGAGAAAGGAAGTCAAAGCAGTTTTAGGGACTAAACTACAAAGTGAAAGTTTTAAGGGGCTAAAGTGTAATTAAGTTAGAGGCTCCAGTAAAGTCTCAAAGGCCCAGAGAGAGAAAAGAGGCTAGATACAGGCCAAGGGTTAAGTTAGAAACCTCGAAGAGAGGATTATATGAAGTTAAGTCCAAGCAGGGACTAAACCGTGAATTCAGAAAGTTATGACCATCAGGGGCAACAATGGAAGAGTATATAGAGAATTCCAAGATAATCCTAGAAAATGGAAAATAATATTCTAAGACTCTTTTGTGAAGAAAAAAGATGAAAATACCCCTAAGACAGCTTAAATGGAATTTTTGAGGTTATGGCCGGTAAAAAGTATACCATTTGAGGTAATTATTTAAAATAGCAAGAGACCTCAAAAACATATACAAAAATGAGGTTAAATGGTTGAAAGGTTGTACTAATTTATAAAATTAGTCCCACAACCAAAAGGCCAGTGGAGTGGCTTTAATAAATTAAAGAGCCGATTTTGCCGATAAAAGGGTATTTTGGTAAATGAATTTTTATGCAAGGCTTAAAGGGAGTGTTGTGGCCTAAGAATATTCATAGATATTTTCTAGAATTAAAGAGAATTTATGAAGTAGATAGAAGAATTTTTTGAGCTCTGGAAGGCCATAAAGGAAGCCGGAGAAACGTGGGCCAAATAAATTTGGAGGAATTAAGTTTGATCCAACGGCTAGGATCTAATCTCCCATCTCCTCCACCACTTTTATGACACTTGGCATCTTCTAGAAGGTTGAGGTAAGCATGATCCAAGAAGATGATGCAATGATGATGTAAAAGTTAACTTGAAGTTCCAAGATTGCCCTTACCCTTTCTATTAGCCACCAAGGGTATTTTGATCCATTCAAGCCAAATTTTTGACTATAAATAGGCACTCCCTCCCCTTCATATTTTGGCCAAGCAAGGATCTATAGGGGAACCCTGCCGCTCTTGCATCTAGAGAGAGAAAGAGCTATTTCTAGTGAGAGAAAGTCCACCTAAGTTCAAGCTTTAAGATCAAGGTATGTGGTGACTGTAGCATCTGATTTGATACCTATTTCGAATTAGTTACTGTTCATATCTGATTCTGAAATTTTTCATGCATAAAGTACACTCTGTGAGATTTAAATCCATGGGTAGAACACTTCATTTGGATATGTGTACGATTTATGATGATTTTTCAAAGTTAGGGTTTGAAATCTGGAAACAGTATTGAACTTTTGGAAGAGTTTTGAGTTCTGTACAATTCCGGTGCTGTTCGGCATAGAATTGGTTTCTAAAACTATTTTTCATTTACATTTAACTTAAGGATCTTTCAGTGAGACTTAGAACCACTCAATTTTGATTTTTCTAGAATTAATTATGAATTTTCAAATTTGAGCAAGAATTCTGGAGATTCTGTGTGAATAGTAATTTCTAGATTTGATCTTCTTGAATCTAAGGCCATCTAAAGTAGTCCTAATTGACAAGAAATGGATCATAAGGATGGGAAATAATGAAATTTATGTTAGGAAAGCTAGAAAGAAAGCCCTAAGACTAAGAGAAAGGGTTGAGGTTCAAGAGAGCTAGTCTTGAACTTTATGTAATCTAGTGGTCCTAATGGATTGTATGATCAATGTGACTATGTTTAGGACCTTTGAAACATCCAAGACGATGTTGGGTGATGTTAACCAAATGCCCACATGGTTGGAAAGTCAAGGGAGTCAAAGAAAAAGTAAGAGGAAAGCTTGAGGTGCAAGGTAGTGAACTTACCTATTGTCATTGCTTGATGTTGTATGCTTGTGTGTTGCCGTGTACATGTTATTGAATGTTATTGTGACATGTTTTAGCTACCGTAATTGCTATTCATGATGAGTAGATTATATCTCCATGGCCATGCATCAAGAAGTTAGCTTTAAGCATGCTAATATGTCACTAATTAACAAGAGAATAAACAAGTTACGTGTAGTGCATTAGCATCCATCTAACATGATTAATATGGTATTGTTTGCTACTGAGATTCCCCTAAATCTCACCCCTCCCTAACCAATCATTTAGGTCAATCATCAATAGGCAATAATGGCATGAGAAGCAAGGAGAAGAAAGTGGAGAATTGTTGATGTTAATGAATGATATTATCATTCAATATGTAATTTTCCTATTATGTAATTATTGTTATGGATGTCAATGATGCCATATATTTAATTATAATGCTTATGGCATGTATAGAAATGTATGAGCACGAATGGGAAAGAGTAATCCCATGTTATGTATGCCAAAGAAATAAAAAGAATTTAAGTAAAGAGATGCTAAGAGATAAAAAGTAGGTCCTGGAGCAGCGAGTTTGTAACTCCAGTTTGACCTACCAAATGAATGAGTTAAGTCACGAGATTTGGCAGACTTATAGTACACATCCCAAGCTTTAAAATGAGAGGTAGATCATCTCAATTGGATGTGTACACAAGGAGATACCAATTTCCAAAGTTGAAGCATAGAATCTGGAAGTTCCAGATTTTTGAAATGAATAGTAATATTTATTGATTCAACTGTATGAATTGGGCAAGGATAAGTCTAATTGGATATTTTTCCCTTAAATATCATTGAAATATCTTTCAGTAGAATTTTAGATCACCTCAATACGATTTGTATGGAATTAGTTATGAATTTTTGAAGTTAGACCTGTAATCTGAAAATTTAACAGTGAGTAGTAACCCGAGTAATTATGTTAAAATTTTAAATCCATGGGCTTGTGTCATGATCTACTTGAACCATAATGCTTACGAATACGTGGTCTGGGGGGGGTTAAAGGTAGGATGTTTCACCTTTCATGAAAATTCATTTACTAAAATGCCCTTTTATCAGCATAATCAACTTTTTAATTTATTAAAGCCACTCCACTGTCCTTTTGGTTGCAAGACTAATTTTATAAATTAGTACAACCTTTCAACCATTTAACCTCATTTTTGTATATATTTTTGAGGTATCTTGCTATTTTAAATAATTACTTTAAACGGTATACTTTTTATCGGCCATAACCTCATAAATTCCATTTAAGCTACCTCAAGGGCATTTTTGTCTTTTCTCTTCACAAAAGAGCCTTTGAATATTATTTTCCATTTTTTGAGATTTTCTTGAAATTCTCTGTATACTCTTCCATTTTTACCCCTGTTTGTCATAACTTTTTAAATTTACGGTTTAGTCCCTGCTTGGACTTAACTTTATACAATCCTCTCTTTGAAGTTTCTAACTTAACCCTTGGCCTATTTCTATTCTCTTTTCTCTTTCTAGGCCCTTAAGACTTTACTGGAGCCTCTAGCCTTGATTATACTTGAGCCCTTAAAAAATTTTACTTTGCAGTTTAGTCCCTAAAACTGCTTTGACTTCCTTTCTCATCTTTGGGACTTTCGCTCAAAAGGGGTCTAGTAGCCTATCTAATTCAGGCTATTTCTGGTACTTCTAGGCCCAAAAATTGGGATGTTACAAGGAAAAAGTTTGATCGGAACATTTAGAAGAGTAGATGATCGATCGTTTTATCGATAAAACAATGATCGATCAAATGATCGAAGAATTGCTTTAACACAGTTTAATCCAGTAAAAGGGTAATGATCGATCATTTGATCAATAGATCATTGATCGATCAAGTGGTCGACAAAGAACTTTTCAAAAACACTCAATCATTAAGAGAAATATCAATAAACAGATAAGTTATTATGTAATGACAGAACAAGTTATCCATAAAGCTGTGATTGATAAAGTGATCGATAAATGATGTTTAAAGCAAAATACAATGATAGAAGGAAGCTTTACCATTTATCTGTCTTTTCATCGATGACTTATTTATCGATCATGTGATCAATAAATACTTACCATAAATTGTGTTCTATTATCTATCAGTTGTTCAATCATTAGATTATTGATTTTTCTACATACTTCTATACAAAACAGTGTCAACAATGATCGGTAAATTGATCGATCAACACATATAAATTGATTTATCTATCAAGTTATCGATTAACATTTCTGCTAAGTTATTTGTTTAAATAGGAACTTTATCTATCATGTGATCGATAAATCCTTGATTGATTAGGTGATCAATCAACTTATTAAAACACACAGATTCCTTAATCTGTTATCATCAAAACCTTAAATCTAACATTCTGTCCCTTTTGATGATGACAAAACATAGGTGTAGGATTAATCATATATCATCAGATAACAATGTAAATCAAATCACAAAATCAACACAGATTTACGACAAATAAAAAACTGGCAGAAATGCACCACTAATAATATTTAAGCACAACTGATAACAGTTAAATACTAGAATTCAGATTACATATTAGAAGTACAAGAATCATAACATAAATAGCAGAAAAACATAAAAACACAATGAAAAACTAAACAGATTTCTTCTCCCCCTTTTTGTCAGCATCAAAAGGTGGGGAAGAAGTAAAAGCAGCAGGCAAAGTGATTGAGATAGGAAGAGGGGGGAGCTGAGTGAGTGGAGAGACAGTCTAAGAGATGGGTGGAAGAGTTAGAGAAGGAATAAGCTAAAGAACCATGATAAGGGCTAGGGTAGCAGGAGGAGGAGTGGGAGAGGTGGAAGGTACAGATGGGGAAGTAGAAATAGGAGAAGTGGGTATAGGTGATGTAGGTGGTTCTGGTTCAGGATGAGGAGGAGATGGTGGGTGAGAGAGTAGGTCTTCAAAACTGAAGGAAGTGTTAGGGGCCGAGAAGTTTGTTAAAGGTGAGGCAACCAAGCTTTTCAGTTCTCTGATCTCCTTGTCAACAAAATCAAACCTCTGAGAGACCTCTTTTTCCAAAACTACTATGGCTTAGCGATGAAGATCCAAAATTTTGGAAAGGCCATCAAATTTCCTGTCTAATATTTCCCCATAGTCCTTGGCCATGGCATAAACTCTCCTCTCAAAGTCTTGAAGCTCTACCTGGAACATCTCTCTAATTGATCTTTCCAGAAATGAGGGTCTAGAGGTATGAAAGGGAGCTGCAGTAAATTCTGCCTCATCTTGGGATCTAGAGTTCTTAGCTATTGGTTGCTTCCTTTTATCTTTCTGAGCTAGCTTTTATAAGTGTCTGAATGGCACAGGGATTCTCATCTTGTTGAGTTGATTGATGCCAAAAGCAGGAATCTTTACTTTAAGTTCTCCTGGCTCAAGAGGTACAATGTTATGCACTTGAAAGAGATAAGTGGCTAATTAAGGATAAGGGATTGGTGTAGACTTGGATTTGTAAAGAACAAAATCCTTCATTTCATTAAAATCAGATCCCCTGTGTTGATCTTTTCTCCACTGATTATCCTGGCCAGTAGTAAGTAATCATCTTAGTTCAGATGTGAGAAACTCCCAGACTTATTGACCAATACTCCTTGAATAGATATAGTGGATTATTCTATAATAATCACATATTTGCTTTGGTAAAAAATTTAGTTCCCTGGGGTAGTCATCACTTTGCATTAGGATTTTATAGGCTTTGATGTCATTCATGTCACCTCCCCTCACAAATTCTTGGGTTCCTAGTAGTTCATTTAGCTTGGCACTAGAGAAATTAAAGATTCTGCCTCTTAATTTAATTCTTAGATAATCATTTATCAGATTATCTTGATCATCATATTCCTCCATAGATTCTATATTACACTAGAATCTTTTAATCACTTCTGCGTAGTATTCTCCTTCAATGATCAACCAATTTGAATAATGTTCAAGTGGGTCACTCAAATCCAAATTAATTTTCTCATTTTTCTTTAGGCCTTGAATATTAACTGTAGCCACAAGATAGAATTTATGGTTTGTAAAATCTGCCTTATATCTAGCCATGTTCATATCATTATTCAAATTCCCAACCAGAAACCCAGAAGATTCAGATGGAGTACCTTGGGTAGGAACTTGGCATGACACACCTTTACTTGCTTTCTGCTTTCTCTATCTTAGTTGCTTGGGAGTAGGAATTCTTAGCGCAGCCTCTACAGCTTTCTAAACTGAAGCTTCATCATCGGGTTCTATTTCAAACTCCTCAATAACTATTGGTAGCTTGGATTTCAACTTTGATCATGGAGATTTTCTCTGAGGAGTGGGTTGCTCTTCAGTTTGACTTTTCTGAATCTTCAATACTCATCTTTTCTTTGATGGTTCTTCCCTCACTTTTAGTCTGTATCTTTTTCTTTTGTGGTCAAGGGAGTAGTGTCTCTGGATTGGGTTTGTTTCTTGATGCTTTCCTCTTGGTCAACATTCAGTTGTTTAACTCTCACTATTTCTCGTTGTCAAAAGAGATTTCAATGAATATTCAATGTTTTGTGGATTTGAAAGGTTTGGCAGTGATTGGAAGAGCTTAGGAAGTGATTTTGAGTGGAAGGGAACAAGCAATTTAATAAAACAGTGAATTTTAGACCATTGCATAGGAATAGGGGAATGGTTTTATCGAGCTAGGGTTACAATAATTGACGGGGTTTTTCAAAATCTAACTGTTATAAACACTAAATTTATCGATCAAGTTATCAAACAATGAATTATCGATCATGTTATCGATAAATGTTAAGTAGATGTGCGTGTCTGGCCTGGTTTATCAATCATTTGATCGATTAATAATTTATCGATCAGGTTTTTGATAATTCTTACCCATTTGCTGGACTTGACTATGATTCTATGTTGCTATTGATCGATGTGTTGATCGATAATTGAGTGATCAATCAGCTTATTAATAACATTCCTTCCAACTTCTTTCTTTTCTTCCATATACCTCATTTATCGATCAGTTGATGGATAAATCAACCCCTCTTTACAGCTTGATTATCGATGTCTTCATCAATCATTCCATACTCTATTCACCTCTGTTTTTCTTCGACAAAACAGAGCTTCCTGCAAAACAAATTCCTATACACTCTAATGCTTATGTTAGTCTTTTAATCATCAAAACTTTCAATCTAAAGACTTAAATTTAGAGAGATAAAGTGAAATTTCTTATAGCTCATTGGGATTTACCATTCCCAACTCTCTTTTGAAGTAATTGAACTTCTGCTAATCAAGGGGCTTCGTGAAGATGTCTGCTATTTGATATTCAGTGAGGATGAATTCTACTTCTACATCTTTCTTTTGAATATGGTCCCGAATAAAGTGATGTCTGACATCAATGTGCTTGGTTTGGGCATGGTGAACTAGATTCTGAGACAGGCTTATTGTGCTTGTGTTCTCACATAGAATTGGAATCTCCTTCAAGTTGATTCCTAAATCTTGTAGTTGCTACTTTAACCATATAATTTGGGCACAATAGTTGGTAGTGGCAACATATTCTGATTCTATGGAGGATATTGCCACAGTATTCTATTTTTTGCTTGACCATGAGACAAGACATCCTCCCAGGAATTGACATTGTCCATTGGTACTCTTTCTGTCTGTCTTATAACCTCTATGATCAGTATCTGAGTATCCCATTAGATATTCTGCTCCTTTCTTTGCATACCAGATTCCCAAATTTTGTATTCCGACAAGATATCTGAGAATTCTCTTGACGGCCTCTTTATGTGAATCCTTGGGGGATGATTGGTATCTTGCATACATCCCTACAATGAATTGAATGTTTAGTCTGCTTGTAGTTAGATAGAGTAATGACCCTATCATTCCTCTATATTTGGTCAGATTCACGTCCTTGTCCGTCTCGTCCATGTCAAGTGAGATGGTTGAGCTCATACGAGTCTTCACACTTTTAGCATTTTCTAATCCATATTTCTTTAGTAACTCCTTGAGATACTTTGTTGGGATATGAATATGCAATTTCTCTTCTGCTTGATTTGCAATCCCAGAAGAAATTCAATTCTCCCATTATTGACATTTCGAACTTGCCCTGCATTAACTTAGCAAACTCTTGACAGAGATCCTCATTAGTAGCTTCGAATATAATATCATCCACATAAATTTGAACAATTAGAAGTTCTTTTCTACTTCTTTTGATGAAAAGTGTAGCGTCCACTTTACCTCTTTCAAAACCTTTTTCTATCAGGAAATTGCTAAGTCATTCGTACCAAGCTCTAGGAGCTTGTTTTAAACCATATAAAGCCTTTTTCAGTTTGTAAACATGATCAGGGAAATTGGAATCTTCAAAACTAGGAGGCTATTTGATAAAAACTTATTCCAAGATATAAACATTCAAAAATACACTTTTAATATCCATTTGATATCATTTGAAATCCTTAACGCAAGCAAAGGCTAAGAGTACTCGTATGGCTTCCAATCTTGCTACCAGAGCATATGTTTACTCATAATCAATACCTTCTTCCTGATTATAGCCTTTAGCTACTAGTATGGCTTTGTTCTTGATGATTTGGGCAGATTCATCGAGCTTATTTTTGAACAGCTACTTGGTGCTTATAACCGAATGGTCATTTGGTCTAGGTACTAATTCCCAAACTTGATTTCTTTCAAATTGATTCAGCTCTTCCTGTATTACTACTATCCAGAATTCATCGGATAGGGCCTCGTCAACATTGGTTGGTTCAATATGTGAATTGAATACAGAAAAATGTACTTTATTGAATACTCGTCTGGGTTTTAACCTCTTCATTGACTCCACTAATGACTTGTTCCAAAGGATGATTTCTATTATATCTCCAAGCTTTAGGCTGTTCTAAATTTTCTTGAGAAAGAGATTCATTTGACTCATTCTTGTTTTCTAAAGACTCTTTTGAAAGTACTTTGTTTACAGATTTATTCAAATTCAATTTTTTAAAATTTTGAACGATCCCAGTATCATCATCTAGAGGTTTTGAAATTGACTCAGTTTTAGCAAACACAACATATATTGACTTTTCAATAGTGAATGTACGTTTATTGAAAACTCTATAAGCCTTACTACAATTAGAGTAACTAAGAAATAAACCTTTATCAGCTTTAGGATCGAATTTACCAAGGTTTTCTTTATTGTTGTTGTGAATGTAGCACTTACTGCTGAAGATCTTTAGATGAGCCAGGTTAGGCTTCCTTCCTTTATGTAGTTCATAGGGAGTTTTCTCGAGTAGTATTCTGATGTAAGCTCTGTTGGAGATGTAGCAAGCCGTGCTCATTGCTTCAGCCCAGGACACTTGTGAAATCCCTTTCTCATTCAGCATTTCTCTTGCCATTTTAGTGAGCACTCTATTCTTTCTTTCAACAACTCTATTTTGTTAAGGAGTTCTTGGTGCTAAGAAGTTGTGATCAGTCCCATACTTGTCACAATAGTCAGCAAATTTGTTGTTCTCAAATTCTCCTCCATGGTTAGACCTGATTGACACAATAGAAATACCTTTCTCATTTTGAACCATTTTGGCAAAAATGATAAATGCATTAAATGTCTCATCTTTAGAGGAAAGAAACAGAGTCCAAGTGAATCTCGAATGGTTATCAACTATCACAAGGGTATACACATTTCCACCAAAACTTTTGACTCTTGATGGACCAACCAAATCCATATGAAGCATTTGGAGTGGCTTTTCAGTTGAGACTGTCTTCTTTGATTTAAACGAAGACTTTGGTTGTTTGCCCTTCTGACAAGCATCACAAATAATATCATGTTCATATTGAATTTTAGGTAAACTAATGACCAAGTCCTTTTTTGTTAATTTTGAAGTTAATGCATGTTAACATGTGTAAGTTGTTTATGCGAAAGCCAACTTTCCTTGTTTTTGCTAATAAACAGTTTTCAGAAAGTTTTGAATCAATTTGAATAGTATAACAATCATCGTCCCTTACAGCTCCTAGCTTTACGTTCAATTCCTCCTTCTTCAGTGGTAAGTCATCTTTGCTTATTGTCACACCCTGATAATTTTATTCTAATTGATGAATGATTTGTGACTGACTATGGTCAAGTAGTATAGTAGACTAGTAGAGGACCCAGGCTATGAGGAAAAATCAGGATAGGGACATAACGGTCATTTTTGAAAAGATCGGTCAAGAAAGGGCAGCATTGGAAATAATGTCCAAAATTCCTGAAAATTCCCAAAAAATCATGAAAAATAGAAAGGAGGGTACAGAATAATGTTTGAGGCTTAGAAGATGAATATAAGATTAAAAATAATTTATCAGGGAATTATTTGTAATTATTGGAATTTTTGGTTAATTAAGGAAAATTAGCCAATTTCCATTATTTAAAATATATAGAGGCCTCAAAAATTCAACAAAAAATATGGATAAATTATGTGACATATTATCCTAATTTATAAAATTACTTCCCACCTTTGGATGTACAGAGGTTAGCTTAAAGAATATTTATTACCGAATTATTATCGGTAGAATAGTGATTTTTGACAAATAAAATTTAGAAAATTATAGAGGGAGGTAAAACTTGAGAAAAATCATGGATTACCCTTGGGATGAGGGGAATTTAATGAGGTGTTGAAATCAAAATTTTGTGACAGTAAATTGGACAGGATTGTTGGAAAATCGGACCGGAAATATACAAATAATCAATGGATTGCACTGATTATTGGATGAGTCATTTTTTTCCAATATTAAGAGTAATATTTCGGCCAAAAATAAGGGGGAGGACAAAGTTGGAATTTTTCAAATTGTTCAAGGGCATAAAGGGAAATAAGAGACAAAACAATAAAATAAGATTTTATTTCCACATGAAAATCACATGGTGATTAGGTGTCCATCCATGTGTCAACTTCTTATGGTGTGTGCCCTAAGATTTGTCCATGTGTAAAGTAGAAAAAAATGGACGGCCGAGATCGCATCTTTTTCCCGAAGGGCATTTTTGGAATTTTGAAATATCAAAGCCTATAAATACTCCCCTCCCATGAAGAATTCGGCCAAGGTGGTTTGCATGAGAGGGAATGTTGTGTTCTTGAGTTCTAGGAGAGAGAAAGGAAGAAAGAAGAGAGAGAAAGGGAGAAAGCAAAGTTAGACACCTCTAATCGCCGATTAAGAGCTAATTAAGGTACGTTTACCTCCCTAAGTGTTAATTATTTTTAGTTAATTATTTATTTGAGGAAGATTAGGATTAATTACCTTGATTAATTATGGTTTAGTGATAGCTAAGATTAATCATGTTATTTGATTAAAGATTAGTAAGTAATTAAGGTTAGCTACCTTGATTAATTAGTAATTAGTGATTAGTTATGCTAATTGAAGGATGATTAATTAATGATTAATCATGTTGATTAGAGAATGATTAATGGTTAATCATGTTGATTAGAGAATGATTAATGGTTAATCCATAAGGGATTAGTGACTTAATCTTAGAAGATTATGTTGTACTAATGACTATGTGACTCGAGGACCTTAATTAAATATTGGATTAAGGACTAAGGGTTAATGATTAACTAAGAAAGCATGATTAATCATGGATTAGAGAAAAATTCCAAAACCTTAATTGAGGATTAAGGTTTGGTCAAACCAAAGTCAAAGGGTTAGGAACGGTATACAGAAATTATAAATTGAAAGGCACCAGGGTAGCATTGTATAGAGAAAGAATTGTATACTGGATATGGAATTTACCATACCCTTACTGTATGGTTGATAGGCAATTTTCTAGAAACCTAGGAGGATCTCAAGCAAGGAAACAAGGAGGAAACATTAAGCGTGGAATTGAGGTAGCGTGAACTGCAATTATTTTGTTGATATGCATTTGGTGTTTTGCTATGTGTGTTTATGTGCCATGAGAATGTTTATGTACAGATGATGTGAACTCCTTGCAATGTATGCTTGGCTCTTGCATGATTGAGTTTTGACCAGAATGATTATATGCTCCATGATATGATGACATGGATACAGAATGATTATGGCATGGCATAAAGACTAGCAATGTTATTTTACTGCATGTAGCATGACATCTTATGCATGTTAACTTGATGATTGTATGTTCAATGCTACTGGGATTTCTATGAAATCTCATTCCTCCTATAACATGATATCCTAGGTGCCACTACTGCCAAGGAGAAGGGAAAGGAAATAATCATGGCTTGAGGAAGTTATGAATTATGTATTGTATTATACGGTTTTGAACCTTTCTCTTTCAAGCCATGTAAGCATACTCTGATCATGAACACATGATATGATAACCTTTTTGAATGTATTTTAATGGTAGAGCAGCTTTATATGTGATTATGGTATGATTATAGTGAAAAACGAAATGCTGTTAGAATTAGTGAAAAAGGGGATAAAAATGGTCTAGATTTGACCAAACTTTGACCAACGAAGACCCTGGTCAAATGGTTGACTTTTTCCCTGAAATTTGGTATGCAAATAGATCTTATTTTTCCCTTTAAAATGAGTGGTAAAGCGTCACAATCGGAGCTCTGTGTAAGAAGTTATGCCTTACCGAAATTAGGCAAAAATCCTGGAAAATAGAAAAATGACCAAATGAACAGTACTTTTCGAAATTAAAAACGGATGCGTTTCTGATTAAATTGGAACCTGAGGTCATTTTTCCTTGATAGATGATGTTAAGAGCTTTGAGTGAGACTTGGAACGACCTTGTTTCAATTTTTCTGGAATTAGTTATGATTTTTCAAAGTTATGCCAAGTTTAAGGTTACAATGAATAGTAATGCGGGAAAAGAATTTTTCAAATTCAGGTCTTTTAACCCGGTAACCTTAAATTGCGCTTCCGAATGTCTTAACTTGGCACAATATAAGGTCGTAAATGTAAGGTGTTACACTTATCACTAGGCATTCTTCTGAATCGAAGATTACCCAGTTGTTTTTGTCTATATTCTGACTGACACTGAGCAAATTGTGACACAAGCCTTCTACATAGTGCACATATTCAACCTTCATCCCTTTGTCGCTTTCTATTTCTCTGATCCCAATAATTCTTCTAGATTGATTGCCACCGAAGCTCACTTTGCCTCCTTCTCATGGTTTGAGTGATTTGAACTTCTCAGTATCACCTATCATATGTCTTGAGCAACCACTATTCGATGTACCATTTGTTTGTTGTAGATGCTTTGAGACATACCTTGCAATAGCACAATCATGTTTTAGGTACCCATGCCTTCTTGGGTCCTTTTTGGTTAGTATAGATTGTCCTAGGCACATAAGTACCTTTAGGCACCCATTTTAATGTCTTGTAGGTTCCTTTCTTCTTATGATGACAACAAAAGTTGTGTGACCTTTAGGTTACAATATGAACATAATGCAAAAGGATTAGAGGAATAAACAGCATTTCTAAAGAAGGTAAGATACGACTGACCACCACTTTTCTTCTTTCCTTTCCTCTTATCTTGAACAAGAACATATCCTATTCCGGTTTTATCCATTGAACACCATTAGGCTCCCAGAATCACTTTAAGCACTTCACTGCCTTTAGTGAATTTTTCCAAGGTTATTGTGAAGTCCTCATCCTTTTTTTTTGTTTTGCTCACATTCCGTACATACTAGAGGTAGAGTTATGCTACCTTTCTACTTTGCTTGCTGTTCCTCCAGAAGCTTTATTTTTTTCTTGGAGTTTATCAACTCTTTTGCAATTCTTACTAATTCTAAGTGTAATGCATTGTATTCAAATTGTAATTCATTATAGGAGGGTTCAGAAGTGATTACCTTATCTCTCTCTGAATCTTTATCTTCCTGAGCCACGAGACAAATGTTGGCGGTTTCTTCATCGTCGCTCTCTTCTTCCTCCGTGGAACTGTCTCCCCAGATTGACATGATAAAGCCTTTCTTCTTTCTGAACTTCTCTTTCTTCTTTTCTTTATCCTTCATCTTGGACAATTGAGGACACTCTTTTTTAATGTGTCCCGGCTTTTTGTATTTGAAGCAGATGATTGGATCCTTTGGCTCATTCTGAGATGTGGAGGTTTTGTGTTTTGATTGAAACCTCCTTCTAGCTTTGTTTCTATAAAATTTCTTGAAGCTTCTGACTATATGACCCATTTCATCATCTTCTAGGTCCTTTTCGTCTTCATCTTCACCCTCTTAATTTTTGAGAGTGATGCCTTTGTGATTCTTCTCGTTTATTTTCTTTTTGTATTTATGTTTGCTCTCATACTCCGCTAGACTCCTAAACAGAGCTACGACAGAGCCAATTGATTCTCCCTTTATTTCCTTGTTGGCTGTTACTCTCGGCTCCTATTCTTACGTGAGACCGCTTAAGATTTTCCTCACTTGGTCCTCTTGACTATACTTCTTTCCGAGTGCAGTGAGATGATTGATGGGGTACAAAAATCTGACTCCCATATCCCGGATGCTTTCTCTATCCTTCATTCTAAACAATTCAAACTCTGTGGTGAGAGTGTTTATTCTGCTTTGTTTTATGTCGGTTGTTCCTTCATGAGTAATCTCCAGTGCCTCCCACATTTTTTTTTACAGTTTCCAGGCTAGAAACTTGAAAATACTCTTTTTAGCTAAGTGCACAGGTCGGTATGTTGATAGCTTTGTCATTTAATGTCACTAGCCTCTTGTCTTCTTCATCAAACTCCTTCGGACTCTTACGAACTTATTGATCGTCTCTAGTTTTCATTGGAATGTAGTTTCTGTGTTCGATCACATACCATAAACCATACTTAGTAGCTTTGATGAAGATCCTCATCCTCATCTTCCATAATATGTAATTTTCTCCATTAAAGCCAGGAGGCTTTGATGTTGAACATCCTTCGGGTACCACACTATCTCTGAAACCTGCCATGGATCTCTCTTCAGATTGTTAAGTCTTTACTGAAGAGACCTGCTCTGATATCAAATGTTAGTAGCAGTCTCACCCAAGAGGGCGGTGAATTGGGTGAGTTATAAAAATATTAACTGAACTGAAATAATGAAATTAATAAAAACAAAGAGCTTAGAGTTAGAAAGATTTCACTGCAGATTAAAGACACCGGATTTATACTGGTTGGGTCTTAACCACTTAACCTACCACTACTACAATGAAGACTTTTTACTTCTGTTTTCTATGACTTTTTACTTCTGTTTTGTGGGGGACAAGAAAAGAAGGGACATAAAAAGTACCCCCTTTTTACTTTTGTTTTAAACATAAGCGAATAATGGTGTTATTTACGTCTGTTTTAAACAGAAGTAAAAAATCACTTTTTTACTTCTGTTTCTCTAAGACCAGACGTGAATTCACGTCTAGTTTAAGAAAACAGACGTGAATTTACGTCTGTGACATTAAAACAGACGTAAATTCACGTCTGGTTTTGGAGAAACAGACATCAATTTACCTCTGTTTTGTTAAAATAGAGGTAAATTGACGTCTGTTTTGGTGTAAAACAGAGATTAAAAGTATGATTTTTTACTTTTATTTTCTAAAATAGACATGAATGTGCTCGTTTTTTTAAAAAAAAAATTCACTTCGTATGTACCACTTCCCCTACAGCCACAATAGCCATAATGGCCACTTTCCAGCAAGTTGAAATAGAATGAACCAGTCAATATTTTTAGCCAAGACATATCAACATCACAACTTCATTAATATATTGACACATTAACTAACTAGTCAAAAAAGAAGAACAAATTGCAAAAGTCAAAATTGATAACCTATTATCTCTATAAACATAAACTTGATCAATCCCTAGACCATCATTCTTGAAGCAGTTGCTGTGCCAAAAGGTCTCGGATGAAGTCAATATCATCAACAGTATATGAGCAGTCATTATCAAAAATCTGTAAATTGACAAATGAACAAATTTAAACATATGAAGAAAATAAAATAAATAACAATTCAATTTAAAAATTCAACAACTATTACAAAACTAGAATTATATTTACTTACCTCATCAAATTTTGTAGTACATCCACTCTCAATAATTTCAAACATATAACGAATAATGTAATATTCGCACTTTGTTGACCCTCGTTGCTTAGCACACTGCAAATCACAAGGAAATGATAATCTAAATTCATATATAAAATAACTCATCAATGAAAGAACTTCAAGTCAAAGTACTCACGTTGGGGTAGACCCAAGTTGCTGGGCCATTTTTGCCAGAACGCTTCCCATTGGTTATATAATAAGTCTTTAAAGCACTATAAGCAAATGAAAACACAAGTTAAATAATTTATAGTAAAAACAAAATTATTGATCTACATTAAGGTACTTACGTGTTGAAAACGCCCCTCATCTCAGTGCTTGGACGATGACCTAAGGGATCAAACCAGTAGATGACATTGTCGATAGGACAAGAAACACACAAACTCCAATGATGACTGCATCATAGAATAAGACTTATACATTATTGGATATCACAATAATTCTTAGCAATTTAAGTATGTCTAAAAAAATATAATTAAGCTACTTGCCCTTCAATAATTGGTGCCAAATAACAAGGTAATTTAGTGTCTCTAATCGTATTGCCCACACATCTGATTCTCCTATCTAGTGGGTTGTACTTCTTCTGGACACTTGCAGGGCATAAATATCCATGAAAATTTCTCTTCTCCATTGATGACATGCATTTGTTATGGAAAAAGCTATCATTGAATTGAAATTAGGTAATTATTAGCATGTGCAAAGTAAGAAATTAGAAGTTTAAGTTAGAAACGAAAAGATAAACTTACATGATTAATTGAAGCCATGCTATGTCCAACTCCTTCAAAGATAAGAATTCCCTAATATCGTTGTTGTCAAGTCCAAAGAAATATGATTTTTCTTCACCCACAATCCCTACAGACATCTTTATGTTGACCTTGTTAATTGTTTTATATTCCTCATATAATTGTGCCAAGCAGGGATATCTATCAACATCTTTCTGGTCCTAATGAAACATCAAATAAACATAATTAGTATTATAAGTATTATGTTAAAAAATTCACACAATATAGCATGACATTTTCTTACCATCAAAGGTATTATCTCCTCATTAACAAGGTGTCTATGCCAAAGAATGAAAGTTCTAATTGCCTGACCTGACTTCATAACTTCAGTAGTCGGGAATAGCACATCCGCTCCTGTCTCTCCCTCTCGAATAGTCGTAACTATAACCCTCATTTAGTCCTTTGGAATTTGTTGGTGATGGATGGTGCTCCCGTTATTGTAGAGGAGAGCGTCAGCAACAACACGCATCCTTGGGACCTCTAAATGAAGACAACAAGGTTGTCCAAAGTCTTGCATAGGACTACTAGGATCATGCTCTCCCAATACCCCTAGTGGATTACAACTGTCTTTAGTGCTAGGAAAGACGGGGGAATCCTAAATAAGAAAAATACAAGTATTAAATTAAATAAGAAAAACGTTGGTAAAACTCAATATCAATTTAAGTGAAATTGATTACAAACCTAAGGTGTGCATTGTTGTTAAACTGTCCCAAGTTGCATGCTAGAGACCATAGATTTCATCTCATCACGAAGCTTAGCCATAAGCTCTTGTCGAAATGACTGGCATAACTGGGCCTCAATCTTGACCTCTAGCTCAGATTAGAGCTCATCACGAACTTGGTCTCGAAGTTTAACTATCATCTCATCAGTAGGTTGACTTCATAGGGAAGCCCTTGAAGTTTGTCCAAAATATTGGGTAAGACCAATTGTCCTCCCTTCTCCTCTAACACGTCTGATGTGATCAGGCTTCCCAATCGCCGTCACTAAAATGTCCATCCTTCCACTCAGACTAAATGAACCTTCACTACTTTGCTCTTCAAGTATCTCCTATAACATTTTAAGTATGATAAAAACTTAATGACAATGTATAAGGACTATTACCATAAGTTAAATTTATTTGAATTATAGAACTTACAATTTTTTTAGCAATCTCAGCAACTGCTGGATTAATATATTGACCCTTCTTAATCCTTGCTTCCTTCCATTTTCTATGACGTGGAGGAGAAGGTGGGGTCTGAACAATAATGCTAGGATCAAATTTTGCAGCTTCCTGAAGGGAATTAAAAGACGACGCGCAGCGGAAAACGACATAAAATTTTAAAACTTTCAATCCCTTTCCCGGATCTACCGATCGCGTTTAAGTCAGGTAGTAAGAAGCATTACCTTCAGGCGTTCGATTTCCTGGTGACTCGATGACTCGGCCGTTCAGGATGCTTCTGCTCGCCTCCTTTGTCGTTCGAAGTCGACAACTCTGGTCGGCTTCCTCTACCGGTATCCACACGAGTAGCCCTCAACCTCGAACGGCGTGCTAGCGCCTATGTCTGTCTAGGGTTTTTTTTTGGAATCCGTCCTCTCTCCTTTCTTAGGCCGTCTCTTATCTGTTGGTTCTCTCTCTCTAAAAACCCTAGCTCCCTCATATCAAATATATAGGATGCTATAGGTTTAATGAATAATATTTAATTTCAAAATTAATTCTAAATTAATTCTAAAATTAATTCAATATCAAATATTGCCTAATCAGATAAGAGAACAATTAAATAAATATGGTTTAAATTAAATTTGTCTCACAGATTTAATCCACCTATTTATCTAATTCAAAAATAAAGATATGACGGAATTAATTTACATAGATCCAATTTATCCTTATAAATTAAATCTAACAATTAATATCTCTTATATTTATATATAATATATATATATACACGAATATATATATATATATACACGTCCACCCTATTTATTCATTGAATCTGGACATATCCTAAATTCAATGAATCTGGACATCATAACTCGTGTTGGGCTATTTTGTGTGCGACCCTGTAGGCCCATATGAAGTTGGCAGTGGGCCATTTACTATAATGACTCACAAGTCGTAAGCGGTCTCTAGCAAGACATCACGACTACCCAAAACATATGAGGATCATTGAACGATGCAACCTTTCATACAACCATATCGCGTCGCTTTTGTCACACGACATTTTGGTCATGGATGAGGCATGGAGAACGTCATCCTCCTATTCATGACCATTACTTTCTCGATCCCTGAGTAGTCTGAGTATAGAAACGCAACTACCTTTCCATTATAGTATGGCCATACATTTCTCAGACTCACTCATCGAGGGGCCCAGTAATGTCTCTCTACGAATGTGAGGGACAAATTCCATCTTGACCATTCACATTCCTCCGCATGAAAAAAAAAAACCACTAAGCCTGAATATAGTCTTTATGATCACTCGGTCAAAAGTGACTTTTAACTAGGTCAAAGCTAAGCGTTTCTCATGTAGAAATCCATGATGATCTCAGGTCAAAGGGCACAGTGACATGGTTTGTATATGAGAGAAGCTTATGACTTAACCCATGCAGCTCTCTCATGGCGGGTCGGTCCAACACCTTGTACTCTTACATGTGCCTATGACTTTAATTTATATCTCTATATATCTTTAAAGTCATACTGGTCTTATTTCATCTTTGCTCCCACATAGATGACCGACCAGGGACATTTAGGATAAACCATGAGTTATCCAAGGATAGTCATCACAGTAAACATGCAAATAATATGATAACGTAATTAATAAATTCATAAATTAACAATGTTCAAAACATAATGATTGGCCCCTAGGGCACAATTTCCAACACTTCCTGTATCGCCTTCAAGTCATTCTACATGATCCTCTCCTCAAGCATCTTGTAACCTCCATGAGATAAATAGTGCAGATATAAATTTTAGCTTGCCTTTCTTTATTCATTGCACTTAATTCTTATGGAAAAGAAAACAAAGTAAATTGAGTAAGTGAAGTAAATTAAATTAAAATTAAATGTTTTATAAGGCAACGTACCTGAAATTTAGGATCATGCCGTGATGCCACGGATCATCATCTTTCTTAGGCCCTCACACATACTGGCTCGTGAGTGTGTGCTTGAAATCTTTCTAGCACTGATGAACTTGCTGTAACAAATGCTTTTTCATTTGCTCAGTACGAGGGATGTCATACGTTTGCTGCAAAAAAAATGTTAGAGTTAAAGATCTCAGTTATAACTATATTTACAAAAAAATAAATCAAATAAAATTAGAAAGTGACAGACCAAAATATATTCCCAAATCATATCCTTCGTTTCCTTAGAAATCAACTTCCAATTAGGCCATAGAATGTTAACTTTGCTTCGGGCAATAGAGCCTATATAGCTAATGAATATGTCCTTCTCTTCACCAATTGGATTCATATTGACATCAAAATCCACATGCCTCTTCTGGATACAACCATGACGTACTGCTAACTTTGGTAGCCTTGTACTACCTCTACCCTTCCTTCCTTTTAGCTCATTGACATCATCGCTGCCACAATCCTCCTCCATATCTCTATCACAATCGTCCTCCACGTGCCTGTTGAAAAACCAAAATTAGATATATAAGTAAATTATAATGAAATGCATTAACATAAATAATATTAAGTACATTGTAATGAAATAAATGAAAGAAAATAACACAAGGTACATTGCAAAATTACATTACTTAATCTGACTTTATGTATTGTCCTATATCCCTTCACAATAATCATCTCTTGCAGCATATTCATCATTATCTACCAATTCAACTTCACTTGGTCTAGGCGAATTTGAAGCAAAAGGTGGTGTCTCCTCAAGATTCATGGTTGGATCACTGTCCTTCTGCTTTTTACTTTGAAGGACAATAGACAATTTTTTATTCACTGGATCAGTAACATAAAATACTTGTTTTGCCTGGCTTGCTAAAACGAAGGGCTCATTTGTATAATCAACCCTGCCAAGATCAACTAATGTAAATCCAAATTATTGATCTATTTCAATACCATTATTGTTGACCTATTTACATTTGAAGACAGGAATCTTGAAATTGGTGTAGTTTACCTCCCATATCTCTTCAATAACTCTATAATAAGCCATAGATGCCAATTTGGGGTTTTTATCTTATGAACTCAAAAAATGCATCGCTTCAGCAACCACCATTACCCTACTATTCTGCACAGTACTTTTGTCATCTTGAGCTTTTGTGTAGAAGGAATATCCATTTATGTCGTATCCACTCCAAGTAATAACTTCAAAGCAAAGACCCCAAGCTAACCATTTTATTGTATCAGACACATTGGCCTCTCTCAAAACTTTTTCATTGAACCATGTTATAAATGTTTTGTTATGATCATTAGCTATCTGCATATCACTTTTCTTTAGATATTTTTCTTTTAAACTTTTTTTGTGATCATCTAAATACGACTGCACTTCTTCCATATTATTCAATATGTATAAGTGTGCTTGTAACACTTCTTCATGACCCATACTCTTTACCTTCAGCCCCCTTATTCCTTTACTTGTATGCTTTTCATGCCGAGATGGTGTCTTAGCTATAGATAGATATGTTTTGCAAAATTCCATAGCCTCTTCCACTACATACCTTTCAACAATTGATGCTTCAGGTCGATAAGGATTCTTGGAATAATCTTTTAAGACTTTCATGTATCTCTCAAATGGATACATCCATCTTAGAAAAATAGGGCCGTAAAGCTTTATCTCCCTCACTAAATGAATGATCAAATGCACCATGATATCAAAAAATACTGGAGGAAAGTGCATTTCTAGTTGAGACAAAATAACGTAACCCTCATTTTCTACTTCATCCAATTTCTCTATGTCAATGACTTTGCTATAAATAGCATTAAAGAAGATACATAATCTAGTTATAGTACTCCTCACATCATCTCTCATTGTGCCTCAAATAGCTACTGGTAATAATTGTTGCATCAGTACATGATAATCATGAGACTTCATTCCCACTAACTTCAAATCATGCATTGAGACAAGCCTTTTCACATTAGAAGAATACCCCTGGGGCACCTTGATGTCATGCAAACACTAACACAAGCTTGTCTTTTTGACTTTAGACAATGTGTGGGCTGCAGGTTCCGTATAAGCTCGCTTACCACCCTCTTTCAATTGTAGATGTAAGCACTCTCATATTCCCATTTCAGCCATATCAAGTCTTGCGTTAATTCCGTCTTTAGTTTTTCCAGGTATGTGCAAAAGAGTACCGATAAGACTATCACACACATTTTTTTCCACATGCATCACATCAATACTGTGTCTTACATCAAGACTACGCCAATATGGAAGATTAAAGAAAATAGACCTTTTCTTCCATATGTTTTTCTCACTTACAACTTTTTGAGTCTTACTAAAGATGACATTGATTCTTTCTACTCGCTGGTAAACTTCCTCTCCAGTTAATGCCTTCGGAGCCATGTCATGCTCTGGTGAGCCATTAAAAACCTTTTTCAATCTCCGATATGGGTGGAACCGATCAAGAAACCTCCTATGACCGAGGTAAACTGTCATCCTTCCGTGCTTAGGTTGGTGGAAGTATGTGTCTGTTTCACATATAGGATATGCTTTATGCCCTTTCATACTGTATCCTGATAGATTTCCATATACAGGAAAGTCATTTATCATTGTAAAGATCATGGCACACAACTTAAAGGACTCCTACTTGTATGCATCAAACACATCCACGCCTTCTTCCCACAACATCTTCAAATCTTCAATTAAAGGTGCCAAGTAGATATCGATATTGTTTCCTGGTTGTTTCGGTCCTGAAATCATCATAGAAAGCATCATGTACTTGCACTTCATACATAACCAGGGAGGTAGGTTATAAATCACCAACAGTATTGGCCATGCACTATGTATGCTATTAAGAGTACTGTAAAGGTTGATTCCATCTGTACAAAGCCTAAGGCAAAGATTTCTTGGTTCAAGACCAAATTCTGAAAACATTTCATCTATTTTCTGCCATTGAGGAGAATTAGCAGGGTGTTGAAGATATCTTCCATCTGATATTCTCTCATCAAAATGCCATCTTAACTTCTTCGCTTTTGTTGCATTAGCAAATAAGCACTTAAATCGTGGTATTATCAGAAGATACCATAACTCCTTCAAAGGTTGCCCTTTACTTGTCTCATCACCATCATAGTTACTAGCACAATCCATGTTCTTTTTCACTTTATATCGTGAAGTTTTATATTTTGGGCACTCACGTAGACCAGCATACTATTTTCTATATAGTACACAGTCATTAGGACAAGCGTGTATCTTTTCATAGACCATACCCATCCAAGACAAGATTTTCTTTGCCTCATACACACGATTTGGAAGAACGTTATCAATTAGAAGCATATCACTAATCAATTGAAGTAACTCTTTGAAACTTTTGACAGTCCACCCATTATTTGCTTTTAAACTGAACAATTTCAATACAGTTGTCAATTGTGTATACTTAGAACACCCAGGGTACAAAGGCTCCTCTGCATCACTCTTCAAGTTATCATTTGCGTGTGATTGCACAAAGAACTCTACCCCTACATCATGAATCATATCGCTCATTCTATCATTTACATCATTCATAACTTCCTCTTCTTTGAGTATTGAACTTGTTCCTACTTCACCATGCCATATCCATCTTGTATATCGAAGATTTATACCATCACAAAGCAGGTGATCCCTAATATCATCAACACTTAGTCACCTCTCATTTAAACACTTGACACAGGGGCAAAAATACATTCCGTTATTGCTAGGAGCATTCTTTTTAGAAAATTCAATAAATCATTCTACTCCATTCTCATATTCATCACTTGTTCTTAAAGCATTCATCCAACTATGATCCATTCCGTTACTACCTAAGGAATTTTAAACAATTTAATTCCATTCAACACAGTCCCAATAAACATTAAGCAAATTCAAAACTAATGATATCAATTGAATCTAATTCATTCCAATTACAACATAAAACATCTCATAATAACTATATAATCATGCCAATTCCTAAAATTTAAAAAGACATAAAAATTACTTTTACAAGTAGTGGAGATTTTACATATAACATAACAAAAATCCAAAGATTATGAGAACAAAGCTTTCCATTGACAACTAATTAATGCATAACAATCTTTTTAATCTTCAAATCCATTATCCAATTAATAAACATCCAAATTTTAAAGCTTCCTCTTGAATGTAATCAACAACTAATTCAATACATATAGGAAAATTTTCTTTTAGACATTTTGACAAACACTTTTTATGTATTAATTTTCAAACAAGTTAGTTAATAAGGATTTCAAACTTCAAATCTATTACCCAATCAATGTAAACAAATTTTAACCTATCTAAATGCAATTTTTTCATTAATAATTTAATGTATACCCAATCCTTAATCTAAACTCAATACATATAGGAAACTATCTAAATGCAATCCCTCTTAGGCATTTTGACAAACACCTTGTATGCATTATTTTTCTAACAAGTATTAACAAGGCTTGAAATCCTTAAATTTTCTACCCAATCAATATATACAAATTTAAAACTATCTAAACATAATTCTGCTATAAAAATTTAAACAGCAACCTCAGAAATGAATTCAAAATTCCTCAAGCTACTCAAACCCACGTATAACATACTAAACCCACAATGCAACGATTGAATGAACTTACCTTCACTGTTCTGGTATGCCTTCGAATCAAAGAGTATCACGGCCTAGAGAGAGGACGAGGACGGTGAGCTGCTGTGTATGTGAACTTCATTGCTTCAACCTTGGTAATCAATGGTGAGCTGTTGCAACACAAAAAAATCAAGTTGATGCAGAACACGCAACGGCAATAGATGGAGGGCTATGGCCTTGAGAGAGATGAAATTAGAGGGAGAGTCTTCGAGTAGCTCATGGCTGCTGCAGGTAGAAGATGAAAATGAGAGGGAGAGAGTGAAAAATCAGAGTTGCTGCACGAGATACCTGCGGGCTGGAGGTTCGCAGTATTGATGATATGAAGCTTATGTGCTAGCTGCGGGCAAATTTTTTTAAAAAAATCAAGCCACTTCACATCTGTTTATTTGAAAACAGACATGAAGTAATGTTTGTTGCTTCTAAACAAATGTGAAGTAATGTCTGTTGCTTCTAAACAGACGTGAAGTAATGTCTGTTTACACAAAACAGTCACGTCTGTTTAGAAGCAACAGATGTTACTTCATGTCTGGTTTATGTAAACAGACGTGAATTAACGTCTGTTTTGTTTAAAACAGACATGAAGTAACATATGTTATTCCTAAACAGACGGGAACACTAATATTTCTCTTCTGTTTTTTAAAACAGACATAAATGAGGGAGGTAAATAACACATTTTGTTGTAGTGTACGTCTAGTCCTTAGATGGTGTATTAGTCTCTCTCATAAAGTAAATGACTATGAAACACTGAAGCTCGGTAAAGGAGAAAACAGAGTATTGAATGCAATAGTAAGAGTTTTTGTAGAAGGTAGCTCGCATATTCAAATCCTGCATTCAATGCTTCTTCGCACCTTTTATAGTTGGAGCAGTTTAATAACTATTAGATAGAAGAGCTTCTAACCGTTGGAAGTTCGATTGCATGTTTTTCCAGTTACAATGATGTTCGCCATTAATGCTTCTGATATGGTAGGTTACAAGCTACTAAATATCCATTGAACAACCGTTAAGCTTGCTTCGTATTCTGTAGCAATACTTCAATCTAATAAGTTTTAAAATGAAACTCATGAAGATAATTGATCAAGTGATAATAATGAACATTCAAGTGATAGTTGGAAAGGAAATCAATTAATCACCAGATTCTTAAAATATAAATTGAACATCCTTGATTGAAGTCATGATCGATAACTGGTTGATCGATCAGGTTATCGATTAAACAAGGTGAAATAATTTAAAACAGATAACCGTATTTATCGATCAAGTTATGGATTAAATCATGATCTATCAAGTGATCGATAAATAGAAAGAGTAACTTAAGAAAGATTATTTAGAGAAAAGGCTCAAGGTTTCCTATGATTTTGAATCCCTTAAAATAGAGAATTAAGATAACTAGAAAGGTTGAGAAAAGCTCAAAGACAAAAATCCAGAAGACTTTGAATTTCACCATAGCTTCTTGTTATTGAAAGAACTAGCTCGTTGATCGAATAAGTGATCAAAAAACATTTGATCAATCAAGTTATCAATAAAAATAATCATGAGAGAATTTGATTTTCAAGGTACATTGATCGAATACTTTATCGATAAAGGAATGATAGAATATTTGATCGATAAAAAGGTTTAATAAGGATTTTCACAAACAGTACAAAACCTATGATGATTGAGTAAGTGATCAATTAAAGATTGATCGATCAAATTATCGATAAAAATATAGTCGAGAGACTTAGTTCAGAATATTAGGAAAATGTTTGATCAATCACGTCATCTGAAAACAGTATATTCAAAGGATTGAATGATCGATCATTTTATTGATAAATCAATAATCGATCAAGTGATTGAAGAAAGACTTTAAATAGTTTAAACTAGTGAAAAGGTGATGATAGATCATTTGATCGATAAACTGTTGATCGATCAAGTGATCGATAAAGTACTTTTCAAAAACACTTAAACAGAAGGAAAATATTGATAAACAGGTAAGTTATTATGCAATGATAGAACAAGTTATTGATAAAGTGATCAATAAATGGTGATTAAAATAAAATACAACAAGAGTAGGAAGCTTTACCATTTATCTATCTTCTTATCGATGACTTATTTATCGATCATGTGATCAATAAATACTTACCATAAATTGTATCCCATTATCTGTCAGTTGTTCAATCATTAGATTATCAATCAATTGATCGATAATTTTTTGCAGACTTCTATACAAAACGGTGTTAACAATGATTGATCAAATAATCAATCAACACATACAAATTGATTTATCTATCAAGTTATCGATTATCATTTCTG
Organism: Neltuma alba; assembly: GCF_004799145.2. Taxonomy (NCBI): domain Eukaryota; kingdom Viridiplantae; phylum Streptophyta; class Magnoliopsida; order Fabales; family Fabaceae; genus Neltuma; species Neltuma alba. The sequence goes on along the minus strand of NW_021636587.1, from coordinate 51,982 downwards.
CTAAGTTACTTGTTTACATAGGGATTTTATTTGTCATGTGATTGATAAACCGTTGATCGATCAGGTGATTGATCAACTTACTAAAACACAGATTACTTAATTTGTTATCATTAGAACCTTAAATCTAACATTCTGCACTTGTATCAGACTTGGTTTACGATTGTAAATCTTGTGTTTAGACTATTCTATTGTATTTGGATTGGATGATATTAATGTTGATTAATCTATATAATATTTCAGTTTGAATCCTTGTATTCAGTTTGATTTTCATTGATCATTGTTGATTAACCTATATGCTTGGTATTCTGTGTTTGTCGATTGACATTCTGAGGGCATTTGCATCATCTCTCCGTTTACACACTAAATGGTTTTCAACAGTGTTTTAGGAGATGTAATTAAGTTTGATTAAAGTGACTTTTCATTGATTAAGACATTGGACCCAAGTGATTACTTAGGGTTTTCTTCAAACTTAGAGGTTTCCTAGGACTCCCAATCATTTTAAAAAGCAGTAATAGCTGAGTTTTCATCATCAAGAGACTGTTTACCATAATTCCCTTTTAATCCAAAACATTTTTTCATTCATTCAAAATACCAAAAATAGTTAATTTCTTGCACTTTTCATTTATTGCACCACCTTAAACACTTGAAACCCCCCTTTTTCTTCACCTAAATTTACAATGCTTTTGATAACCAATCTAGACTAGGATTTCTAATAACAAGCTCCTCAAGAAGAACGATTGGTTGCATCCTATACTGTATTTTTCTGGTGCAATTCACTTTCTTGACAATCCAAAAGGCGACAATCCGGCTACGACTAAAGGGGTGAGATTTGGGAGAATCTCAGTAGCAAAAATTACCACATACATGCACAAGATGGATGCTAATGTCTGGTATGTAGTTTTCTACAAACTTAAGTTAACTGGTGACATGCCATCATGCTTTATGCTTGATATAAAAATACATGGCCATGGAAACATATTAAGAACAGCATTTCCAGTAACAATCATCATGTCACAACATCATACAATCAATAAATACAAACCAACACATAAGCATACCGCATCAAGCACATAAAGGGTAAGTTCACTACCTTGTAGTTCATGCTTTCCTCTTGCTTTTCCTTTGATTCCCTTGATTTTCTAACCATAATAGCTTTTGGTCAACATCAATCAAATATCCTCTTAGATGTGTCAAGGTCCTAAACATAGCCATATCGATTAAACAATCTATTAGGACCAAGAGATTAGATAATGTTCAAGACTAGCTCTCTTAAACCTCAACCCTTTCTCTTAGTTTTAGGGTTTTCTTTCTAGCTTTTCTAATGTAAATCTTATCATTTCTTATCCTTAAGGTCTATTTCTTATCAATTAGGACCACTTTAGATGGCCTTAGTGATTGAACCCAACTGTTCTATGTTATTTCATATCATTTTAAGGGTATTTATCATAGATTTTGGCTCCTTTTGATGATAATTGTGCTTAATTTTGATTAAGAGTCCTTACTTTGAGTTAGTGTCTTTTTGAGGGTAAAATTGTCATAATTGGTTATTAATTGTATTCAATTTGATTTTTAGGACAATTGATGCTTCAAATTGTTGCTTTTTATTGTACGACACTTGAGAATTAGAGCCAAGATTGAAGACCAAAGCATTACACAACATGAGAGTTTCCAAGAAAATGCTGTGATGTGGCAAAAAGTTTGAAAATGTGCATTAGTGACTATTCTGGAATAGTTCACCGGGCCAAACTTTTGAGTTCGCCGCGACAAACTCTTAACATTTCACTAAAATTCTTCTCTTGAATAGTTCACTGCGGCAAACTCTCTTGTATCAATAACTTCAGATTCAGATCCAGAACGCAAAAATGGACCCTTTACTCATGATCCGACCCAGATGGACCCCTAAAACCCTTAGAAACCTTATTTTCAAAGGATCACTCCATTCTATCATCAAGAACACCTCTATTCTCTCATCTTCTTACCTCTCCACCTCCATCTTCTTCCCCATCCATTTCCTTTACCGTTTCTTCATTCCATCTCAATTCCTTCCACTCCCAACTGCCATGGCTGATGGATACACTTCGGTTGGAGCTTTTCTTGAAGCTATGGAGGGCTAAGGTTTATCAAATCTTGAAGAATGGTGGTGTGGCATGAGTTTCCAGACTTCAAAGGGGAGTTTAGTTTCAGTTTTCAATTTTTAGCTATGATTTATGGCTTTCTAGGTCTAGGAGTTGTAAATTGTTAGTTAAGAACTTAGGATTGTTACTGTAATCATTGGTTAACGATTTACATTTGTAGTTTGGATTGGTTAATGTTGAATTCTGTGCTTCAATATATGTAGTTACATATATGTTTCCTTATAACTCTCTTGATTCTCTCTTATCTCACATGGTCATGTTTTGATATTGAGTTGATTTTGGGTTGCAATGAACCAATTGCATGATCATTCTCAAATTACACATTAAGAGAGCTTAACAATGTTTTCATTAATGAAGTTCATTGATTTAAACATTGGACTCAATGAGTTATTGAGGTTGTTATTAAGAGAACCTAATAGATTTGTGAAACTCCCAATATCTTGAGTGAACTACAATTGCCATCAAAACCATTCTCAGGAGATTTCCTATCATTCATTTCCATTCCATCATCATTATCCAAAAATACAAAAAAAATATAGTAGCTTAGGTTTGTTTTCATTGCATTTAGTTTAGTCACCATTCATTTAAATCTTAAAGACCAAACCCCCTTTCATTCCATTGCATGGCATTTAGTCTAGCTTAGGTAATTAATAAAGGCTCCCAAAAGTGAAATGACCCGAGTTTGCACTATACTGCATAACTTGGATTTATTTTTGATGAAAAACCCCAAGACGAACGACAAAGGTCCTCATCAAATGGCGTCGTCACCGGGGAGCCATTAAGTGGTTCCCTAGTCTAGTTAATTGTCAACTTTAGTTGATTGGGGTTTTGTGAGTCTCTTAGGTTACATTTTTGCATTGTGCATAATAGGTTTTGCATTGCATAAAAATTTTGAGATATACAAACAAAGATCTTGATTTTGATTTTGATTTTTTTCCATATAGTTTCATACATTTTATAGCATTCTTTGCATTTTTGAGCTTATGTTGCTTTGTGCTTTTGCTGTATTATTCTGGTTTTCTCACTGTCTGCAAGACTTCACTGTGGCCAACTTTGTGTTTCGTCGTGGTGTAGCGTGTTGAACTAGATTCCATTCCTCCCCTCTGGACATCTTTATCGCGGCAAACCCTTCCTTTCGCTGCGGCGAAAGGTCCCCTATTAAAAAAAATTTTTTTTAGGTTCTTACCCTGTTTCTTTTTAGGTTAGGCTTAAGAACTCCTTGGGAATTGATTGTTTATCTTTCTTATGGCTTGCTTTAATAATAACTTAGATCCATCTTATCACCCTTCCTCTTTTGTAGGCGATAACACTCTGATGGGTGATGATTTTTCTCATGGATTTAATTCCATACAGCAGGAATTGGATCTTCTTCGGGTGGACTTTGATCATGAAGAACATGATGGGACTTATTAAGGATATGATACCCCGTATCCTCATCATAACTATGGCTATGAGTGGATGAATGACCCTTCACATTCACCTTACCATACCTCTTCATTCCATTCACACCCAAACCAACATCCATCATTAGGACAACATTATGACTTATCACTTCCACTATACAATCCACACTTTGAACACTTTCCATCACATCATCCATATCATGAGCCAAACATTCCATCACATGAACCCTACCACCAATACACTTCCTCATCTCACCAACCATCATTCCATCCATGTTCCACTTTACACCTTGAACCATTCTCACTACATGATCCCTCTTTTGAACCACCTCCTCTACCAAATGAATGCTACCACCAACCCTCATCCCAATCCATGTGCCAACCCCTTCCCCAATCTTATGAACATCAATTCAGTGAACCTGACCCATTTCTCACTATTCCTAAGAATGACCAGATATGATTTTTAAAGGAAGCGTATAGTCACTTGAATTCATGCTACCATGGATTACTTGAAGAGGTAGAGATATCTGGAATCTCTAAGGAATCAGAGGAAGAGTTAGAAGAATGTCAGAGTGCATTGGGCAAGTTCTTAAGTGATATAGCACAAATTGAGTCTGAGATTGGGAAAGATGAATCAAAGTGTCTAGATTCACTCATGCAAGAGGCCGACATGAAGCAAGAACATCTACAAACTCACAAGGACTCGTGCCCTATATCAGGTAATATTGCTCCTCTTCTTGAGGAGATTGACCCTTATGCTATAAATACTATTCCTGTTGAAGTTATTGATGATGTGAGTAATGATGAGGTGGATAAGGAAATCATAGTTGAATGTTTTAAAATAAAAATTCTCACTTGAACACTTCTAATAGTAGTTGTTTAGTTGATGATGTTGCTTGCACTGTCACTGCTTCTTTGTGTGAAGAACATGCTACTCTTTCTAGTGCTAGATTGGATAGTGAAACTGATTCTGATTTGAATGAACCTTTATCTTGTTCTTGCAATGCTCACACTATATGCATGGATTGCATTGATAACAAAAAGCATGATATACTTGTTAAGTGGTAAAAGCAGAACTTTGGTAAAGTGTATGCATTACCTTCTAGTACTGAAAGTGCTGAAAATATAAAGCATGATGTTGATGTGAATTGCCTAGAAGATGATTCTGTGGAAAAATGTGAACCTAACCATTGCCTTAAGAATCAAATTCATGATAATTCCAATGAGTTCATAGCTTCTAATAATGTTAAGAAAGGCTTTAAAGTTTCAATTGATAAAATCATGAATATCAATAAGTCTTTCCAACAAGTTTTATCTTGTGATTTACCTCCTGATTTATCTTGCATTGTAAATAGTAGTTTGCATAAATCATTTTGTTCTTTTTATCTTCCCCTTCAAACACTACCTCTTGTGAATGTGATAGTGATGCACTGTACTCTAACAACTGTCAGTTGGATTCTTCAGCTTCCACTTCGCATGAGCTTGGGTATTTTAAAAATTTAAATAAAAATTTGACTCCTACTAATGGGAGTACTATTGATTTCCTTGGTTGTGATAGTTGCTTGGAGAGATTAAATTCTAAGCTATCTTTATTTTATTTTTATCCTCTTCATGTTTCTATTTCTGGAGGTGGTACTACTGTTAGTTCTACTTGCTTGCAGGACTCCATACCACTACAACTAGGGCAGATCAATGATGGAGAAGTGAGCACATTGAAGAAATGCATGTTTCTCATCCAGGATGAGAACTTCTCCTACAAGAGTTTGAAGAGATTTCGTTCTAAAGGTCGTCTCTTTCCTTCCTTAACTCGTAGCTTTTGAATTATTTGCTTGTTTTGTGAGATAAGTATGGGGGGGACATAGCCAGTAGTGAAAGTAGTTTGTTTTCTTTTCTTTTCTTTTTCTCCCTTTTTGGTTTTGGTTTCTCTTGTTTAGGGTTGTACTTGAGTTTTGCATTAGGGACAATGCAAGATTTAAGTGTGGGGGAGGGATTGATATTCACTGATTGTGTTGTGTTTTTCTATGTTTATTGAAAATCTAGTTTTCTAAAAAAATATATATTTCAAAATTTTGATTGATTTTTGAACTTAATTTGAAGATTTTGAGTCAAAATTTTTGAAAATTTTTGCTTCAATTAATTTACACTTGAATTTGTGTATTTTTGGACTTTGGTAAATATTTTTGAACTTGTATTGATACTCATGAGAATTGCTATTTGTTTAAAGTTGATTGTTTTAGTTTCATGGGTCATAATTCTTCAAGCTTGCTTTTATAGTGACTAAGTTAATGTATTGTGGTTAATCTGGAGTACAATTAATCTTTGTGCATGAGTATTTGAGATTTAGCCTTGTTGGAAGATTCTTTGAGCCTAATTTTCATTCATAGTGAGTTGCATCCACTTACATTTTCCACTTTCTAGAACTTGTTCCAATTCTTAATTAAGACTTAGTTGCATTAATGTGATGAGCATGATAGAGGCATTCTTTTCTAAACCCTTACATCCCAAACACAAAACCACATGATTTTCTCCATTGCTAACCATTTAAGCCTTCATCTTTTCTTAAGTGCCAAGACATGCATTATACATTCAAGTTTCTAACATTTTTACTATTCCATTCATGATGTGTTAAACTTTGTCTTCTTGGGTTTGGAATTGCCAAAAACAAAAAAACAGAGAGAGAAAAGAAATAGAAAAAGGCAGAGAAATAGAAGAAAATCCTTGAGAAAAGCCAAAGAAAGAAAGATCAAAATAAGATGGTACCAATAGAATAAAATGTTGAAATAAGGCAATTCATTGGTGGTTTGAAGAACAAAGTTGTGCTTTAAGAGATTAGAGTAAATGTTAGTTGGAAACCTTTTCTAAAATGCTTGGTGCTTAATCATTTCATATCTTTTCATCTCATCTTATTTCAATTAGCCCATTCAATCATCATAACCTTAAAAGTTCTCTTGATCATTGCATTCATGCATTAAAAGTGAAGAGGTAGGATTTTAACAAGTTTATGGTAAAGTGTTGATTAAGTGGATTTGAGAGAGAATTACCCCAAACTGGTGAGTAGAGTGAAATAGTTGATATCTTGAGTGTTTTCTCTTTTGTTCATTCACATTGTATTAACTGTACTCTACTTTAATCCCTTCTTATTAATTTAGATTACTATAATTGCTTGTTTGAAAAGTTGGATTAATGGCACTACCACTTTCTTACTTTGAATTCATAAGGGTTCCCATTTGTATTAATGCTATTCTTTTGCTCTGGTTTTGTTTTGTCCAGGAGTATAAAGGTTTAAGTATGGGGGATTTGATTGAACCCAATTATTCTATGTTATTTCATATCATTTTAAGGGTATTTATCATAGATTTTGGCTCCTTTTGATGATAATTGTGCTTAATTTTGATTAAGACTCCTTACTTTGAGTTAGTGTCTTTTCAAGGGTAAAATTGTCATAATTGGTTATTAATTGTATTCGATTGATTTCTAGGACAATTGATGCTTCAAATTGTTGCTTTTTATTGTAGGATACTTGAGAATTAGAGCCAAGATTGAAGATCAAAGCATTACACAACATGAGAGTTTCCAAGAAAATGCTATAATGTGGCAAAAAGTATGAAAATGTGCATCAGTGACTATTCTGGAATAGTTCACCGGGGCAAAATTTTGAGTTTGCCATGGCAAACTCTCAACATTTCACTAAAATTCTTCTCTGGAATAGTTCGCTGCGAAAAACTCTCTCATATCAGTAACGTCAGATTCAGATCCAGAACGTAAAAATGGACCCTTCACTCATATGATTCGACCTAGATGGACCCCTAAAACCTTTAGAAACCTTATTTTCGAAGGATCACTCTATTCTATCATCAAGAACACCTCTATTCTCTCATCTTCTTGCTTCTCCACCTTCATCTTCTTCCCCATCCATTTCCTTTACCTTTTCTTCATTCCATCTCAATTCCTTCCACTCCCAGCTACCATGGCTGATAGATTCACTTCGGTTGGAACTTTTCTTGAAGCTATGAAGGGCTAAGGTTTATCAACTCTTGAAGAATAGTGGTGTGGCATGAGTTTCCAGACATCAAAGGGGAGTTTAGTTTCAGTTTTCAATTTTTAGCTATGATTTATGGCTTTCTAGGTCTAGGAGTTGTAAATTGTTAGTTAAGAACTTAGGATTGTTACTGTAATCATTGGTTAATGATTTACATTTGTAGTTTGGATTGGTTAATGTTGAATTCTGTGCTTCAATATATGTAGTTACATATATGTTTTCTTATAACTCTCTTGATTCTCTCTTATCTCACATGGTCATGTTTTGATATTGAGTTGATTTTGGGTTGCAATGAACCAATTGCATGATCATTCTCAAATTACACATTAGGAGAGCTTAACAATGTTTTCATTAATGAAGTTTATTGATTTAAACATTAGACTCAATGAGTTTTTGAGGTTGTTATTAAGAGAACCTAATGGATTTGTGAAACTCCCAATATCTTGAGTGAACTACGATTGCCATCAAAACCATTCTCAGGAGATTTCCTATCATTCATTTCCATTCCATCATCATTATCCAAAAATACAAAAAAATATAGTAGTTTAGGTTTGTTTTCATTACATTTAGTTTAGTCACCATTCATTTAAATCTTGAAAACCAAACCCCCTTTCATTACATTGCATGGCATTTAGTCTAGCTTAGGTAATTAATAAAGGCTCCCAAAAGTGAAACGACCCGAGTTTGCACTATATTGCATAACTTGGATTTCTTTTTGATTGAGAACCCCAAGATGAATGGCAAAGGTCCTCATCACTTAGATTTAGGAAGATCAAATCTGGAAATTTTCCTTCACGGGTACTGTTCACACAGAAATTCTAGAATTTTTTCTCAACTTTGAAAACTCATAATTAATTCTAGAAAAATCAAAACAAAGTGATTCCAAATCCTGCTGAAAGATCCTTAAGTTTTCTTTAAATGAAAAATAGCTTTAGGAACCAATTCTACATGAAACAGTACAAGAATTGTATGGAATTTGCTACTCTTCTAAAGGTTAAACACTATTTCCAGATTTTAAATCCTAAATTTAAAAAATCACCATAAATCATACACATATGCAAATGAAATATTCTACCTATAGATTTAAAGCTTACAGAGTATACTTTAATCATGCCAAATTTTAGAATCAGATACAAATAGTAACATATTCAAAATAGGCATCAAAACAGATGCTATAATCATCACATACCTTGATCTTGAAGCTTGACTCTTATTCCTTCTTCTTGGCCTTCACCCCCATGTTTTTCTCTACGATTTTTGACAAATTTTTTCCTTTACAAATGGCTGCCAAAATTCTCTTCCAAGATGGGGTATTTATAGCCAAAATTATGACAAGGGTTGCCAATTTTGCCCTTCATAAAATGTGACAATTCCAAAGCCACTTGTCCAAAGCTTTAAGTCTTCTACCACAAGAACTTGCCAAGTGTCCTTATGACATCAAACCCTTGACATCATGAAGCTTCTTTCATGCCTCATCATGCCATGTGGCAAAATCTCATAAAAAGAAAGGAAGAAGATTAGATCTTGACCCTTGGATCAAACTTAGTCTTCAAGCTTCCTTCCAATTTACTTGGCTCACATTTGTTCGGCTTTCTTAATGGCCTTCTGGAGCTCAGAAAATTCTTTTGTATGCTCCATAAATTTCCTTTAATTCTGGAGAAGACCTATGAATTTTCTTAAGTCATAACACTTTTTTTAAGCCTCGTATAAAATCATTTACTAAAATGCCCTTAATGGCATAACCGTTTTTATATTTTATTAAAGCCATTCTACTAGTCTTTTGGTTGCAAGATTAATTTTATAAACCATTACAACCTTTCAACCATTTAACCTTATTTTTTAGGTCTCTTGTTATTTAAAATAATTACCACAAACAGTGTACTTTTTACCGACCATAACCTTATCAATTCCATTTAAGCTGCCTCATGGGTAATTTTATCATTTCTCTTCACAAAAGAGTTTTAGAATATTATTTCCCATTTTTTGAGATTTTCTTAGAATTTTCTGTATACTTTCTATTTTTTACCCTTAAAGACCATAACTTCCTGAATTTATGGTTTTACCTTGCTTGGGCTTAACCTCATAAAACCATCTCTTTGAGGCTTCTAACTTAACCTTTGGCTCATGTTTAGCCTCTTTTCTCTTTTTAGGCCTTTGAGACTTTACTGGAGCCTCTATCTTTGATTACACTTTAGCCCCTGAAAATTTTCACTTTATAGTTTAGTCCCTGAAACTGCTTTGACTTCATTTCTCATCTTAAGGGCCTCTGCTAAATACGGTCTAGTAGCATATCTAATTCAGGCCATTTTTGGTACCTCTAGGTCTAAAAGTTGGGATGTTACAGGATGTGCTCTACATGGTCAAAATATTTTATAGGCATATTCATTCATTTGCCTTACTTCCACTTTGTAACAAAATCATATCTCATTTAAAGGTAACTTATCCCCTTACTAACATTAATAATTTATAATTAATTCTTTCCATGCATAATTTTATGGATTTAGATCATTCCTATACATTACCATAACCAATTATACATGCCATCATCATTAGTTAATATCACATAACATTAGTGGCATGTTCATAACATATATTGGCATATAATTTACACAATGTAATATAATATATTTCCTTAATTCTTTCCTCCTTTCCTTGCCTCTACTTCATGCATGTTTTGCTTGATCATTATCACCTATTAGGGTTAGTTAAGGGAGGGTGAGATTCAAGAGAATCTCAATAGCAAGCATTACCATTAATGCATGCAAGATGGATGCAATTGCATGACATGCTTACTTGATCTAACACATGCTTACTTATAACATATTCTCATGCTTAATGTTTCACATTAACATACATGGCCATGAAAAACATCAAAGAAATATAGCATCATATGGGCATTTGCATCTCATATCACCATCGAACAACATAATGCATATCAACACACAAGTACACATATCAAGTACACAAGAAGGGTAAGTTCATCACCTTGTATCTTTAAACTTTTCTTTCTTGCTCCCTTTTATCCCAACCACTAAGATTGCTTGAACAATCTTGCCATTCCTCTTCCTTGGTATCTTGTGGCCCTAAATTCACAATACACAGTAATAGCCAATCTATTAAGACCATGAAAACCATTAACCACTCTTACTTTTCAACTTAATTAATTCCTCCATAACTCTAAATTTCCACTTTCTTAATCTTGATTCTTGAATTCATTCTCTTGGCTATTTCCCACTCAATTTTTCATAAGGAATCCAAATATGAGATTAGATTCATCAACATCAAACTCCTTTCCCTATTTCTTGAGTTGGCCGAATGGTATACCTTTAGGGTACAAAAATTCTATTTTCAATTCTAATGCTTCCAAGCTTGTTTTCTCACTTTTATCCTACACAAATTTTCATTCTAAACTCATTGGAAGCATCAAAATCATCAAAATCCAGCTCTAAGACATAAAACTTAGCTTGGCTAAATAGTTCCCTTAATTAACACAATTATGAAATTCAACCAATTTCAACATAAACTACTTGATTCTCATTCCTTTCAAGCGCTTAAACATTATTCTAACATCAATTTCATCTTCCCTTAAACTTAGAAATTTCATGCAGCATACCTACTAAGGTTTCAAGCTCCCAAAATCCAACAAAACCCATAACCAAGCTCAATAACAATAGGGTAATAGAAACTACATCAAAAACTATAAACATACCTTGTTTTGGAGCTTAATATTGCATGAGACTTGGAGCTCTTCCTCTTCTTCCTTCTTCCTCTTCTCCATGGCCTCTCCTCCCTTTCTTTCTCTTTTGGTCGAAAGTCTTTAAGGGATGGGAGAGGGAGAGTATTTATAATTAGCAAGCTTAAATCTTGCCCCTTGATTTTGTGTATACTTGGCTTAATCTTGGCCATTTATTTAATCCTTTTGCCATGTGTCCCTTATCTCTTATCTTCCATCTTGATCAAGCTATGTGTCTAGGCTTCTAGATTGCTTACTCCTTATGACATTACACCTCTTACATCACACCTTGCCATGTGTTTCTTGATTAAGGCATCAAGCTCATGATTTCGCCACATGTTATGATCAACTAGCCAAGTGTCTTCTTGTAACATTTTCACTAATGAGAAGCCTTACATGTGGCATAACAAAGGGGGAGAAAAGAGAATTAGAAAGCTTCTCTAACAAGCTTCCAAGCTACTGATCTCATTTATCTCTTAACAATCCTATTTCTTTTTCCACTTGCTTTCTTGGAATTTCTAACCAATGAATTGGTCCACATATGGTGTCATCTTAGAGGAACATAAAAGAAAATAGTTAGCTCTACTGATAGGCTACTTAGCCTCACTAAGTCACGCAGTAGAGATTTTGTTGTATTAGGTAGATAGAAGACTGTCTAAAACATAGCCATACTGCGTTCTGTTTTTTCTACTGTCCATAAATATCTCTTGGTGACTTATTAGATGACTCAGTGGCTTCATAAATGCATTTTGGTGACTCAGTACATTGACTCAGCACCCTCATTAATGCAATCTTACCTCTTTGTCTCCTATTTAGGAGATAAAATTATTTAACACTGACTGAAGCATTTTATTCAATCTATAGCTCCAAAAATTCATATGTCCACGCCATAAACTTTCTCTAATTCTAGAAAAAATCTTTAAATTTTCTCAGGCCATCACTTAACCAGTAGGTATTTCTTTTTGAATTTACCGTAAAATGCCCTTAAACGGCATAATTGGCTTTTAAATATTCCTAAAGCCATTATGTTGGTCTTCTGGGGATAAAACTAATTTTATAATTTTTGTAGCCTCTTAACTCATAAATCCCCATTTTTACTTACTTTTCTGAAACCTTCTCCATGCTCAAATAATTAAATCTGATTGTATACCTAAAAAAACTAAAATCTTTAAAATTCATTTAAAGTCAATACAAGGGCATTTTCATAATTTTCTTCACATACAGGCCTTACCATGTCATTTTCCATTTTTTGAAATTTTTCTAAATTTTTTAGGCATAATTTCCATCTTTATCCTTTCTAGCCCAAAACTTTGTAAAATTATGTTTTGCCCCTAGTTCAGCTTAAACCCATAATTAACCTCATTGAGGCCTCTAATATGACTTTTGACCTATATTTATCTTTATTTCTCATTCCTGGGTGTTGGGTCTTTACTAGAGTCTATATTTTTCTCTTTTCTCAGTGCCAGTAAGCTTTTGCTTTGTGATTTAGTCCTTGGGTTCCCCTTTGTCCCTCCAGGGAACCTCTGGGACTCCTGCCAAAAGGGGTATAGTAGCCTGCTCTTTTTATGCAAATTCTAGTATTTCTAAACTCAAAATTTGGGATATTACATGAATTTAGGGTTGAAAAGGATTATTATGTTGGAAAACTTCCTTTGTGTAGTATTGTTTGGAGATGTGGATTTAGGACTCATAGAAAAAGAGGATTACGATTCAAATGTAGGCTTGGTGTAGTTGGACATAACAGGAGGAGTAGATACATATGGGATGCTAGGATCATTTAGTGGTATGTGTAGTCTATTACTCATTTGGTCAAAAAAAGAATTATTTCTATTTAGAAAAATATGATCATCCTTAGTATCACAAATAAGCCATTCATCACTACTATCCTTCTCCTCCTAAATGGGTAATTTGGGATAAAGGTTAGTGTTCAACAAACTTCACATTCATTGTAATACAAATTTTATTTGTGGTGAAGAAAAACGCATGTACCTTTTTGGGTAAAGGAATAGTCAAGAAAAATACATTTGAGGGCTTTCAGATCTAACTTTCCTTTAACCTCATTATAAACAAAAATTATGCACCCAAAAATCCTTTTTGAAATAGTATTAACAAGGTGAGAATTTGGATATGTCTCGATAAAATTCTGGATAGGAGTACAGTATTTTAGGATTTTAGAAGGCATTCTATTTATTAAATATGCTGCAATTAGGATGTCATCTCCCTAAAACTTGTTAGATAGATTAGTTTCAAACATGATAACTCTAGCAGCCTTAAGAAGATGTCTATTTTTCCTCTCTAATGCCCTACAATAGTTTAGTGATGAAATCCTTGTTCACTCAAGAAGGCTTTGAAATTAAGTTCAAGTATTCTCTCCTATTCTCAATCTAAAGAATGTAAATGAAAGTTTGAAATGACTTTTGACAAAAGCATGAGAAATTTTAAAAATGGTGAACACCTCAGATTTTTCTTTCATCAGAGCAACCCATGTTAACCAAATGTGATCATCAATGAAGATTAGAAACCATCTGGCCTTATCATTAGTTTTAATTTTTGAAGTTCCCCTCACATCACTATGAATAAGAAAAAAGGGATGAGACGGTTTGTTAGGGTGAGAAGAAGAAGAATTTCTAACTCACTTTGGAAATTCACATGAATCACAATAAAAACTTGAAATTATTTTATTATCAATGCTTAGAAACAAAAATTACATATAATTGAGAACAGGGTGGCCTAACCTAGAATGCCACAATTTGACATCCTTAGCGGTCACATCTGAGGAAATAGATAGAGCTTTGTTTGCTGAAGATCCTTGAATGTAGTAGATTCCATTCCACACCTTAGTAGTCCTAATCCTTTTCCTCAATACCAAGCACTGAAGATTGCAACTAATTTTGTGTAAAAGAAAGAAAGAAAGAAAGAGACAGCTTAATTGTTTAGGAATACATCTCATGGATAACAGGCTATATTTAATTGATGGAACACATAGTATAATATGTTCAATAATAGCCATTATACCAAAACTTAGGACTTTAGCAAACTAACTATTAGCCACCTCTGCTAATTCATCCTTTGAAAATTCAGTGAACTTAATAAATAATTCCTTAAAACTTGTTATATGATCTATTGCACTAGAATCTACTATCCATAGGTTTTTAAAAGTAGTTATACTACTAAGAGCCTTAATGAGTTTAGTACCTAGTAAAGCCAATGTAACATAGGGAGTTGATTTCTCCCTAATTTTTTTAGATGTAGACTTTTTAAAGAACCATAAGCTCTTTACTACTCAACATCTTCCAGAGTTAGAGGAACCAATCATCAACCTCTTTCCTTCTCCTTTAGCTTTATGTTTTAAATTAGGGGCCTTAATATGCAATTTCTAGTAATCTTCTTTGGTGTGGCTGGCCTTATTGTAATGACCATACCACTTACCAAGTTTCTTATTCCTTATGTCTCCTTGAATGGATTCCAAAGGTTAGTAAAGGCAGAAGCTTCATAAGAGTTTGATGGTTGTCCTGATTGGCCTGGGATCAATGCTTTTCTAATTTCTTCAAAGTTGACCATATTGAAGGCATCTTCCAATAAGGGAAGTGGCTTTAGACTCATGACACATGCTTTAACTTCCTCAAATGAGTCATCCAAGTCAAAAAAGAATTCATAACACCTCTTCATGTCAATAAGTTATTTATAATGAATTCTATCCTGATTATAAGTCCATTCGTGCACCTCATATAGATCGGTTAGTTTCCATAATCTCATAAGAGCATTACAATATTGAGTAACAGATTGCTCCCCCTTAAGCAAGCCTCGAAGTGAATATTTTACTTGGAATATGGCAATACTATTTTCTTTTACTGAATGGGTGCGCTTAGCTATGTTCCAAATCTCTTTTGCAATAGTTGCAAGGAGATAACTCTCATTGATTTCCACTGCCATGGAGTTTGAACCATATCATCACCAAGTTGTTATTTATGCACTATAGCTCAAACTAGGGAGATTTAGGAGAGGGTGGAGTAGGATTACCCATGAGTTATCTCTCCTTGCTCTTTCCAACATCAAGACATTTTGGGACCATTAGAGGCCATTGTTGTTGTTGAGATGGGAAGTGATCATCGCATGAGACATGTTTTTTGGCATGGCTGCGTACATTCTAGATGTCTTGTATGCCTATGCTAGAATTCTTTTCAGTTTTGAGTATTTCCACTCTTTTTGAGCTTTCTCTAGTCAATAATGAACGATTGTCTCCATCATCCATAGTGTAAACTCGTAGTTGGTTATTTAGAGCTGCTTGATAAGACATACAGCCAAACCTGCCTCGAATACCACAAAAATAATTTGAGTGGTGACAGCTCTATATTATTTCTGAATGAGAGAGGTTACATATATAGGAGAATTACAAACTTAGGGAATCAACCCATATCTCGTAATTCTCTCCTAGAATTAGGGAGATAATAACTTTAAATAAGATGCTTGATATGATATGATAATGCTAGACCAAGTAAATAAGAAAATTAGAATTTTAGTTAGCGAGCCCATTAGGCCTACTTCCAACACCAATATTTTTGGTAAAATTATACGTTTAATCTTCTAATTTTATATTGGTTCATTAATATTATAAACTATTTCTCAAGTCTTTTAATTCCAATAATGCTAGTCTAAATAATAGTTTTTTGTTCCACGAATTATTACTTGTAAAGTCAAATTTAATATATTAGTATTTGAGAATTTTTTTAAACATTTGAAATTTTAATATTAACATCTTTGATAAATAATATTAGGATTATATGAACAGAAAATACTCTAAAAAAATTAAAGAACCAGAACAAAATGTTACGTGAAATTAAATGGTTAAAAGTATATTTTTGTTCATATTTTTATTATCAATGCTAAATTTAAAAAACTCCCTATTCATGAAATTTAAATGATTAAAAAAGTATTAGTTTGTTGCTACGTAAAATTTTTATTTTAGATCAACATTGTCAAGACATGCCTCTAGTGTAATATCCTACTTTTTACTTATAAGGATTAGAGTGTTTAAGCTTTAAATTTGTGTGAAAATTAAATGTTATTTTTGTTAGTTAAGATTAATTGGGGATTATAGGACTAAGGATATGATAACTTAAAGTTATTTTTTGTAGCTTTTGGAGTAGTCTAAGGATTTGAGAATTTTAAAAGGCGAAATGATAATATTTTTCAATGATTTTTTATTTGAAAGCAGACATACCAGTCTTTCCAACTAATTCTAATTTACAAATTTTGAGAACGTATGAAATTAATTATGAATTTTTGAGCTTAGCCTCCTTCATGCCTATAAAATTTTAGATATTTACCCAAAAAAAATCATTTTCAAGGGTCAAATGACATTATTTTTATAGTAATTCTTTTAGCATTAGAAACTAGACATATTAAGCTTTCTAACAAGATCTAATATATGATTTCTAGAGATTTGTGAAATTAAGTATGAATTTTGAATTTGGGTTCCCCTTGTTGTGTCATTGGCCGTGTGATAACCTCTTGGGATTGCTACTAATTTTGCTTGTTTTAACACTCTTTTGTGGTTTTTGGAAGCTAATTATGCTGGCTTACTCCCTCAAAGCTAGCAAATATGATTTGAAAATGTGAAGCTTGATTTGTGCTAACATTTAGGGATTATTTGTGCAATAGGAAGTAGCGAGAGCAGGAAGATGAATGACAATAAGAAATATTCAACCTATTTTGGTTGTTTAGAGGAAGATCAAGGATGCAAGTGAGCAAGGAATGAAGAACCAAATGAAGAAGGCCAACATTGCATAATTTGCTGTGACCCCTGAAGCAACCTATCATGACCTCTGAAACAAAAAAAAAAGAAGGGAGATGCATTTTGTATAAGGCGCTGTAATGCCTAGCTAAATCTTTCACAGCACCTATTCCTTTTCAAGAAGCTTTAATTCCTCTCTGTTCAATCTACCACGATGGATGAGTTTATCCATTGTGGTGTCTGTCCCTATACGGTTATGCGTTTTGCATTATAACTTAAAATTTAGGGCATATAAAAGGGGAAACTCATGATTTCTTGGGAGAATATGACTTGGAGGTTGTTTAGAGGATTCTTTGCTAGGGTTAGGAGGTTTTGAAATTTGGGAGCTTTGGGCTTGAAGTTTGAAAGAGATTTAGAGCCTTACTCCTCATTTCTCTTGGTTTTCTTCTTCTCTTCTCCTTTATTTTTGTAATAGCTGCAAAACACTCTTGTATTTAAGGCTCTTTGTTGAACATGAGTAGCTAGATTAGTTATTCTAGGATTATTTTGATCTCACTAGTACAAAATACCAATATAACTACTATTTTTGGTGTCAGTTATATAAGAAACATAAGTTTTATGTTATTTAAATGCTTTTGGCTTCTGGTCTCCTTAATTAGACCTGATGCTATAAAGGGTACTTATGGCTTCCGTTCAATTTTGAACAGAAGCCATAAGTATTCAAAATAATTTTATTTTATTTTTTGATAAAACATAATAGCATTATGGAATCAACACAATATTACTTTACTTATATTTTTATTTAATTCATGTCATTAAAAACTTTAAATTTTTTTGATTTGAAAAAATTTAGTTTTGATTGGTCTTTTAATTTTTTTTCTTTTCACAAAGTGAAAAATTTTATGAGAAATTTGTTTTTATAACTTATTAATTAAAAGCTTGATTTTTTTAAATTAAAAAAATATCAACCTGTAGCATCTGGTCCATAAGGGACCAGCCACCGTAGCATAGCCATAGTTACAGTGTTAGGCCCAAGTTAGGCCTATCGCCATAGGTGTTGAACTTTTCACCATAAGACTCTTAATTAACAATTCGACATTTTAACATCAGGCGTGCCCTAGCTCTACCCCCTTCTTGCTATCAAGCTCTGTTATCTGTTCTTCTTGTTCTAAGTTCATGGGTGTTCTCCATTGGTTGTCTTTGAAATTGTCTTCCCTCATTCTCACCATCCTCTTGTTCTGTCTTCTAATTGGTTCTTGTGTCTCACCAGAATCTTCTTCCGTTGGTCTCGTGTTCCTCTTATTCTATCTTGGAGCTAATTTGTGGGTTTCCATTGGGTCTCGCCAAAATCCTCTTCCCTTAGTTTCTCCTCCCTCTTGCCTTTGTATTGTTCTATTTTCGAGCTGGTCTATGGGTCTCTGATGGGTCTCGCCTTCTTCTTCGTTCTGCTCTCTTCCTTATCGACAGCAATTGGTTTCAAGCTTCAGTCCTGTAAGTTTTTTGCTTTTGCTAATCATTTTGGATTCTTGCTGTAACTTAAAATAGTTTATCAGTTGAGGAATATAGATTGTTCTGTTGAAATTTGTTTCTTTTTTTTTTTTAAATCTTATGTTGAAGTGCGGCAAGTCACTACAATATTTTTTGCCTCTCGTACCAATTAATTTAACAAATAACAATTTTTTTCAAATGCAATTATTTAAGAAGATGGAAATATGATGCAAAAATGGAGTTGTCGTAATGAAAAAATGTATATGTAACTGTTGTTGCTGTTCGAATGGATAACAAGTTGTGCGCGTAAGGTTTGAATCTAGAAGTTCCATATTTGAAGTTGAAAAGAGCAATATATTATGATTGAATTAATGATTAATTATATTAGAGCATCAAATTAAAGTGATGAAGACTAATGTATGTGGGTGCGTTGATAAGCCTGCAATGAATTAAGAAAGCCACTGATCAAGAGGAGTGCCCATAAATCATGGTAACTCTGTCCTTCCTCTCAATGACCATTTAGATTTTAGAGAATGAAATGACAACAACAATACTATTAATTTTTTTAATTAAATCATTGATGATGATGATGATGATGATGATTATATGCGATTTTATTGACTGTTTCTTCTTATTAAGTTTCCTTCCTTGACTTGAAGCCTGTCAAGTTGAGCATTGAGGAGCAACCTTGGTGGCTGTGACACATTATGTTTCTTTTTATTAGGTTTCTTTCCTTGACTTAAAGCATGTATTTTATTAACTGTTTATTCTTATTAAGTTTCCTTGACTTGTAGATCCGATTGTAAACATTTTCTTTTGCTTGTGTGATCCTCTGGAAATCACTATAGGCTGGTAATTTGTGTCTGATTATGTAAATATGTTGCTTAAGTTGAATTTTCCCTTTCAGTGTCCTTCTTTTCATATCTGATTCTGTTATCGATTAGGTTAAATTAATACTTTGCTTCTTATGATAAAATTGTTTGATTCCTTTCAAGAGTTAATGTGCATATTGTCTATCTGATATACTGAGATAATCAATAATTGCAACCTTAAGAATTACCATATTACTTTGTACCAGTTGGCAACAACTCTTGATTCAATATTACATTGAATATTGCTAGTTCTTGAACGATCACATAATAGTATTCAAGCTGGCTTCTAATCTTATCATTAATTAATGATCTTTGGGGAAAAAAAAGCTGGAAGCCTATTCTCATTATCCTAATGGTTTATTATTTTCCTTTTCTATGATGTTGAAGGATCCACTACTGCAAAACTTGAGAAATCTGCAGGGCAAGTTGAGAAGTCTTTAAAAAGGAGGAGGAAGAATCAATACAGGGGAATCCGCTAATGTCCATATGGTAAGCATTAAATAAAGGTTGGTTTGAGGCTTTACTTGTTTTGTTAGAGGAAATTTAGTAGAATTTGCTTTCTGGTTGAGAGCTCTGTAAATACTTAAAGGATCAAACAAGAGCATTGATATTCCTTTTCCTTTTTTTTATTGTTGTTGATACTATTGATACCATGTCAACTTTATATCTAATACTTGGTGTTTTTCCTCCCTTTTTAGTAACAATTAAGAAAAGCTTCATTGTCAAGAGATGATGCATTTGCCTTTCTGGAAGGTGACAACTATGATGATTTTATGACATTTTATAGTTTCTCTAATGCACTTCATCAAGTACTTTATTATCTTTTTGATAAATGAATATGTAATATTCTTTAGTTTGGAAAAACAAAACAAAGATGTAGTATACTAGTATTCCTATGCGATATTGCAGGCGAAGTTGATTGGTGTGTCTCGTGGATTATGCTTCCAAGGGTTAAAGGATCTCTGGGCTGAAGCAATGCTCTTCCCCATGAAGTGAAGAAAAGCTTGTGGCTAGATGACTATTCTCTTTAGTATATGGCGTTTAGTTAACCATTTATTTGGTTTATTTGGTTTGACTGTACGTATTTGCTATGCACTTGGTTGTATTTAATATTATATAAAGCTGGTTGTGTATAATAGCAGGTTCTTGAGTGGGAGGTTAATGTTCAATTTTTTTTCAAAAAAAAAAAAAAGCCACCTACAGCTTTTGTTATAACCATAACAGAAGCCCTAAGTGGGTACCTATGGCTTTAGTTGCTTTTAGAACAGTCACCATAAGTGCTAAACCATATGGCTTCTATTCTTTCATAACAGAAGCTATAGCTGATACCTTTCACTACTGTTGTTTCCACTACAGTGTATATACAGTGGCGAAAAGCTATTTTTAACAGAAGTCAAATGTGTTATTTTGTACTAGTGTCTATTATATGATTAAGATTTGTTTTAACTCTCTCTTTGGTGTCAATGATAATGTTTTCTTATTTTTACCTTGAGCTTAGTACTTCCTTGTAATTGACCACTACTTTAAACTTCGGTAAAAGCATGCTAGACTGAACGTTTATCTATTAAATGGATGGTTTGTTGATAGAATAGAGATATATCGATTGACCTAACATTGTCCAAAAAAGGTTTTGGTTTTCATATTGTAATTTTTTTAATAAAACCAAGATATAATGAAGGTTTGTTAAGATTACAAAACCTGATTTTGACTTAAGAAGCTTAATCAACATTTGTGAACCTTAGACTAACACATCTTATCATTGAAACACTAAATAAGAAGTTTCTAATCAAATTTTATAAAGTATAATAGTGAGAGATAATCCTAGATCTTATTTGTCTCAAAGTCAAGTTTTTAACTTCGATTTTAATTTTTGTTTGCAAAAATGCTTTTCTTAACAGCCTCATTTACCAATTAATTTCACTTAACATAATCTTGAGTAAAATTGTGATTTTCAACTTGTCTAGCCTTAGTCTTTGAGGGAATAATACTTTTATATTATTTGCAACCTATGCGCTTGCGGTTAAGCTAAGTAGTTAACACCATGGTGAACTACACTATCAGCCGTGGTGAAAGTTACAAAACCACTATCTCAAATGCAATTTTCAACTATAAAATATATGTTTTGAGGAGGAGTTTATAGTGGGTGGTCTTGGCTTTGCCAAGGCTTAATATTCCTGACCTCTAGGAGTGTTTTTGAGCTTCCAAACATCAAAGTAAGTGTTTCTGACTTGATTTCTCTATATTCTTCTCAATTTTTCATATTTGGGGAGTTTGGGATTTTAGGGTTCATTGAGATTTTAAATCCTCTAAGGTTTTGACCGAACCTTTTGGGCTAATTAAATATAGTTATTAGGTTAGATAAGATGTTTAATTAGTTTAGTTTTGTTGGATTCGGGTATATAGATGATTTTAAGGTGAGGGTTTATCATTGGAACAGGAATTTGGTAGGATTTGATAATAAGATTATTCAAATGGTATTTTAATAATGGGGTTTTTTTATTGGAGCTAGATAAGAGTTTTAATTGGTTTAAATTGTTGATATTGGTTGATTTACAAGATTGGGTATGTTAGAGGTGATATGTAACATCCCCAATTTTAGTCATAGAAGTGTAAGAAATACCTTGAGATGGGCAAGCTACCAGACGCCATTTCACAAGAGTTCCAAAAGTTTCCTAGAAGAAAGACGGGATTCCCAGAGACTAAAGTGCAAAGTAAGAGTTTTCTAAAACCAAGAAACAAGGATGATAGAGATTCCAATAAAGTCACAGGAGCTAATATGATAAATAAGGGTGAATAAGGGCCAAAGATTATGATAGAGACCTCAATTAAATAGTTCCTAGGGCTAAACCATAGCAGGGACCTCATTGTAACTTTGAAAAGTTTCGGCCCAAAAAGGGTAATTAAGGAAAGTATGCCTGAAAATTCTACAAAAATCTTCAAAAATAAAAATGACGTATAAAGGCCTATTTAAGGTTAAAAATCATGAAAAAACCCCTAGAATGAATTTTAAGAAATTTTTAGTAAATCAGCTAATTATGGAAATTTTGGCTAATTAAGACAAATTTATCAAAATTGATTATTTAAAATATGTGGAGGCCTCAAATAATTAGACAGAAATGGGAAATAATTATTTAAGAAATTATGTAAAATTATAAAATTATCCCGGACCCTTGAAAGAAAGAGGTTGGCTTTAGAATAATCCATAGCCGAATCTTACAATAAGGGAGTATTCAGGAAAAGTTAAAATAGACCGCTTATAAGTTAAAGTTTGACTTGAAGAAAATCATAGAAATTTCTTGTGATAAAAAGAAGTTAATGGTACCTAAAGATGGATTTTTTGGAGTTATGGATTGATAAAAAGAATTTAGTCAAATTTACTTCAAAATAAATATTATTAAATGTTTAATAGAGAGACAATGAGAAAAGCATCTCTCTCTCTATGTACATGCATATATATATAAAAAGTCATGTAAAGTTAATTGTGATGAAAAATGAATGCTAGAACATGTTATCGGGTAAGTCAGGACTTGAAAAAGTACCTGATATAGAGTAAAATTGTAAACTAGGTGAAGGAATAGTTAAGGGTGAAAGGGAGCACAAATTTCTCTCTACTTTCCTCCCAATTTTAATGGTAATTTGATGAGGGGACATAGAAGAAATTATACAATTTGTTAAGGGAAAAATTGAAAAGGAATTACCTTGGATTTCAAACTATTCTTCAATTTGATTAAGAACACACGGCATGGAATACATAGTTATGGTAAATAGTGAAGATAACTTGTATTAAACCAAGTAAATGATAACTAGAGCCTTATAAATACCCCTTTCTCCCTTCTATTTATGTGTTTGGATAGCCAAGAGAGGAAGAGTAATGAATTGATTAAGCTATGGGAAAGATTGATTGATGATAGAATCATGTTTAAAAGTCAGAAAAGAGTAAGAATCAAGTGGTTTTGTAATAAAATTGGAAAGAATCCAACTTCCCCTTAACCTTTGTGTATTTTTGGCTAGACCTAGTTAGTGTGTATGTTAGGGTTGGAAATTTAATGATTTTGATGCTTTCAATGTGTTTAGAATGAAAAATTATGTGTGATAAAGATAAAAATAACAGTATAAGTAAAAAGACTTGATAAAAGGCATAGTAAGAGAAACTTGAAACACCATAGTAGAGTAAAAAACCACGAAATAAGTACACTATCAAGGCACTATCCAAGTAAATTTGCCTAAATAGTAGAAAGAATGCAATAAGTAAAGATAAAATGCTTAAAAGAAAAGGAAATGCCAGAAAGCATGTAACGATATGACAAATTAGTACAAATCTAGGATTAGAACCAGACTCTGATACCAAAATGAAATAGCCTTCAATTTACCTCTTTAAGTATGCATCCGATAGTGTTATGGTCCAAACAGGTCACAAAATAAGCCCGTAGATTGAAAATTTGAAATTTGTTTCTCGGGTTACTATTTACTGGTATATTCTAGATTTTAGTTCAATTTTGAAAATTCATAACTAATTATAAAAATATCGTATTAAGGTGATTTAAGTTTCTATTTAAATTTCTTTCAATTCTCTAAAGGGAAAAAACACACATCTAGCTTAAACCTTCTTAATTCATACAATGGAATTTAGCAAATTAACTGTACAAATTGAGAAGGTTTAAGCCTAGATTTATGTTTTATGGAAAATCTAGCAAATTAACTGTATGAAAGAGCTTTAAATGAAGACTTAAATTACCTTAATATAATTTTTCTATAATTGGTTATGAATTTTCAAAGTTGGAACAAAAATTTAGAATTTACCAGTGAATAGTAACTTGAGAATCAAATTTTAAATTTTTAATCTATGGGCTTATTTCGTGATCTGGTTGGAGTATAATGCTCCAAGACACATACTAAAGGGGGTAAATGAAAGGATGTTTTGTGATCCCAATGTGAAATTGAGAATTATTATGGATAATGGATGTAAGGTTGTCTTTGGGATGGAATTGTTAAGGAAACAATACTTTGACCTTGGATAGGGGATTTGGGTATAATTTAAGAGAAGGTTATTGAGGTTGTAAGATGTTATTGTGTGGTTTGATTTTGTTTCTTTGTTTGAAATCTTACTTATGTTATGTTTGATTGCAATCTACATTGTGGTGTATATTAGCTTATGCTTAAGTTTTGTGAAGCGGTATACCCTGTGGATCAAGCTTATGCATCTAAGCCTAGATTGAGATAATTAGAGTTAATTTACCTTATGTGCTTGACATGAATTGTAAAGTTTAATTAACCTTACTATTTAACTACTTTATAGAAATATGTTTTGAATAAAATATGTACTTTCTTTATATCTCAAACCTTGATGAAGTGAGAAGTATATTTACGCCACTATATACACTTGTGTTAGTATAGAATTGCGTCATGTTATGATTGAGGTGGTTATATGTGATGAATGATGTGGTTTATGTGCTAGTTTATGTTGATTATTTTATTATAAGATTATTATATTGCATTCATGCTTGGGGTTCATATGTGGAGATTGGGGTTTGTTATATGGAGGATAACTGTTCTTGAAGCATGTGGGACATGCTTACATTACCTATCATAGTGTTTAGCCCTTGTTAGACCCATGTAATTCTCTTTGTTCCCCAACTTGGACTTCAATTAAGCTCTTGGGTAGACACCTTTCTAGCCTTGGTGGAACCACAAGGAAGGGGGAACTGTTGAACCAAAGTGAGTAGGGTGACCGTTCACCAAGATGCTCAACATAGATAGTTTAGGTCCATGTTATTAAGTCATGAGGAGGAGTATGGTGGATGGGAGGGCATAACTATTATGCTGATTATTGCATCTATGTTTTCATTTTTATAACCTAAAATATTTTATGTATGGCATTACCTCATCAGCTTACTATTGTGATTGCATATTTTGTGAGCTGATTATCAGTTACTAGGATTTAATGTCTTACCTTGTTGTTTCCAAGAGAGCTTTCTAGTTCTACTTAACATGAACAAATGTAGCCAGAGGCATAGGCATGCATAGCTTAGTAGGCCTCTTGAAATATCCTTCCTTAAAAAGTGGGCGTTCAGAAGAGTTACGGTTCAAGCGATTCACAAAACAAGCTTGTGGATTTCTCGAGTACTATTCACTGGTAAATTCTAGATTTTTGGTTTAACTTTGAAAATTCATAACTAATTATAAAAAAAATTATATTAAGGTGGCTATAATTCTATTTGAAGCTCTTTCAATTCTCTATGGGGAAAAATATAAATCTTGTCTTAGCCCTTTCCAATTCATATAGTTAATTTGTGGAATTTTACTATTCATTTTGTAAAAACTATACTTTCTAGTTTTTCTGTGCTAACATTGAGCTGTCATCACTGTTAGCACACACATTTATTTTAAGTTATCTGCCACTTCTTTTAAGGCTTAGGATATGTAATTTAATCATATAAAATTTCATGGGTAGATACTATCGTTTGCCTTGCTTCCACTTTGTCACCATTTCGTGGCTCATTTAGGCATAATTTATCCCCCTTACTTGTATTAATAATTCATAATTAATTCTTTACGTACATGTGGCCTCTCCAACAATCCATGTATTAGTTCCATATAGAATTATACCCAATCATATGTGCCAATTACACTATTTATTGACACACAATATCAATGGCGTGCTCATATATTCATACATTAACCAAGAGGAAATTAATACTTTAGAACCATAACCCTTTTCTTTCAAATCTTCTCCTCTTTCTTTATGCCAGTTCTTGTTTTCCTCCTCTTGTACATCATTACCTATTATGTTTGGTTAAGGGAGGGTGAGATTTAGGAGAATCTCAACAGCAAACATTACCATTAATGCACGCAAGAATGTGTGCAAGTGTATGACATGCGTACTTGATCTAGCACATGCTTATTTATAACATGCTTAGTGTTTCACATTAACATGCATGCCCATGAAAAACATAAAAGAAACATAGCGTTATATTTGCATTTGTATTTCATATTGTCATCAAATAACATATTGCACATTAACACACAAGTATACACATCAAGCACACAAGAGGTAAGTTCACTACTTTATAGTATTAGGCTTCCTCTTGTTCACTTTGGCTCCTTTTGCTTCCAACCATTTAGGTTGCGTATTGATTCTAAATGGTATAGGGAGATGACTTATAAAATCACTTATGTTATCTTTCAGGATATTTCATCCTTACATTACTCTTAGCCATTTTCACTCTCCCTGGGGTAAGGTCAACTCCGTGTACGTTACCTCGGCTACTGTTATTCTTTCTTGTAGGAGGACATATTGCTCGTATAAGGGTAACATCAACTCAATCACTTTTTCTGCCTTGATGAAGGGTATATTGCTTTCACTGTGTCACACCCTGTAAAAATTGACCCTGGTAATGAAAATAAAAAATTAAGTCAAGGGCTAATATGTCACGCCTCTCTTTATAACCCATTATACATCAATTGGAACCAATATTACGTGTTTCACAGCGTTTCTGGATGAAAAATTTAAAGTTCAGAATTCTACTGTTCATCCTGTCCCTACACTGTTCATCCGAAAATGGGCCAACTTTGAAAATTCATAACTAAATCTAGAAAAATCAAAACGAAGTGGTTATAATTTTCACACGAAGCTGGCTAAGAGTTCTATGGAGGAAAAATAATCATTAGGTCCAATTCCATCCAAAATAATTCCAGGAAATTCATCAAAATATACTGTTCATTTGGTAAATTTTCGAATTTCCAGTATTTTTGCCCAACTTTGGAAGGGCATAACTCTTAGCACACAACTCCAAATTTGATGAATTACCACTTGATTTAAATCTAAAAATGAGATCTATTAGACTGCCAAATTTCATGCCCATATTCTCACAATTACTCATTATTTTATGTGCCACAAGTTTGGCACTTTTTAGGGAATTTCTATCCCCTAATTACCCCTTTCTCTCTTTCCACATCCATTCCATAATGTACCATGCATAACTTTAACATTAGGGCATGAGGATAAAGTATAATACACATCATAACATCATCCATAACTAGATACCATCATTACATAAAGTTCAATGATACCTTACACATCATAACATAACAACATTATTTACATATTGCTCCACTATTCTAATACCAAATCCTTGCCTTGATCCATGCTTGGTCCATTTCCTAATTAGTGCATAGAATGACATAGGAGGAATGAGATTTCAAAGAAATCCCAGTAGCATAAGAATTATAATTATCATGTAAATCAATGCAAGTTCAATTGTGACATGTTCATGCAATCCAAACCACTCCCAACTCATAGGAATTCATGCCAAATACCAGGCAAGGAGAGGAACATCATATCATCCACATTGACATACCACAAAGCATTTGGCCAAAGCATAACCAATGTCAATCAAACAGTCAAGATCACCACAAAGTTCCTCCAAATCCAAGCAACAACAAATCACAACAAACAAGCAAGATAAACAATCAAATTATAATTCAAAGCTACCTTTGCAAAGCTTGTCCACTTAAGTCCTCCAAGGAGCAATGCTTCTCCTTAATTCCTCCTCTTAATGCCTATTAAACCAAGCATAAACATAGGCCATATTAATCACAAAACAACTTAATTCTAACACTTTAACATTAACTTAACAATTCCCCCCTTTTTCTTTGATTTTCAACAAAATGATTCCTCCTTCTTTGATTCTCATGACCCAATCCTACACAATTTTTCATGAGGAATCCAATGGTGCAATCAGATTTTTAAGATTCAAACTCCTTCCCCATGATCCTCACTTGGCCGAATAGGGGGCTATATGCTTCCAAAAATTCTATTTTTGATTCCAATGACTTTAAACATCTTCCAACATTAAATCCCTACACAAAAACATGTTTTAAAGCCATTGGAATTGTCAAATCAAGAAAACTCAAATTGCTTCTGCATGAACAGTGCAAAACGAAAATGAAGAACCAAAACCCTAACTTGGCTTTCTTCCAAAAATCAATTGATTGAGCTCAAGATATTATTATCTTTTCATTACATTATCCATGATTTTATGGTATTTTCTGGCCCTTTTTAATGATTATTGTGCTTAATTTAGATTAAGAGTCTTTACTTTAAGTTAGTGTCTTTTTGAGGATAAAATTGTCATAATTGGTAATTAATTGTATTCAATTGATTTTTAGGACAATTGATACTTCAATTTGTTGCTTTTTATTGTAGGACACTAAAGATTGGGGCCAGAGTTGAAGAACTCAAGGCACAAGAAGCAGGAAAGGATCCTCTGCCTAAGTTCGCCGCGGCACACGTCTGATTTCGCCGCGGTGAACATCGTCTGTTGAAGCAAGGCTCTCTGCCATGTTTTGCCGCGGCGAACCCCTCGTATCAGAAAATTTCAGACCCGACCATTTCGGGAAATTTTGACCTGCCCACCCCCAGAAACCGACCCATGCACGCAATTTTCGGGTTAGAAACCCTATTTTGGGTATAGTGAGGTCAGATTCTTATCATTCAGCCTCCACCTACGTTTCTATCATCTTCTTCTCTCATCTCTCCCTCAGAAACCCTAATCCTCCATATCCATCTTCTTTACCTTCATTTCCTTGCACCCTTTTCTTCATCCATTTCCATTTCTTCCATCTGCTACTGTTATGGCTGAAGAACAATCTCTGGTTGGAGCTGATTCAAGAGCTATGATGAGCTAAGCTTCTCAACTCTTGAAGATGGTGGAGGAGCATGAGTTCCAAGGCTTCAAAAGGGGAGTTATAGTTTTAATCATTCGTTTTTAGCTAGGCATTTATGATTTCCTAGGTTTAGGAGTTGTAAAATCTTAGTTAGATGCTTTAATTAATTCTGTAATCAGAAGTTACTGATTAGCATTTGTATTTTGGATTGGTTTATGTTGAACTATGAGCTTATATATATGTAGTTGCATGTATGCCTATTGTAACCCTCATTATTCTCTGCTATCTTGCCTGGTTGTGTTTGGGTGCTGAGTTTATTGTGTGTTATATTAGGCCTATTGCATGATCATTCCAAATTTACACATTAGGGAAGCTAAACAAAGCTTTCATTAATGAGTTCATTAATGAAAGCTTTGGACTCATTGAGTTAATGAGGTTCTGATTAAGAAAACCTAATGATTTGTGAAACTCCCATATTTAATTGAACTATGATTGCTTCAAAACCATTTTCAAGAGAATTCCTATCATTAATTTCCACTACATCACTACTATCTTAGAAAAATCCAAAAACATAGTAACTTAGATTTGATTTAATTGCATTTAGTTTTGGCACATTTCATTAAATGTTAAAAACCCAAAAACCCCCCTTTTTCATTACTTTGCATAACATTTAGTCTAACCTAGATAATTAACTAAGGCTCCCAAAAGAGAAACGACCTGAGTTTGCATTATACTGCATAGCTTGGATTAATTTTTGAGTGAGAACCCTTAAGCAAACGATAAGAAAGGCTCTCTTTCATCAATCCATACACCACTTAATCTTGTTTATCCCACTTGATTATTAAGGTTTCTATCATTCCCTAAGCATCACATATCTCAACCGACATTTTCAGATTTTTCCAGCATTTTTCCAGCATTTTCCTAAGCAAAAATCCTTGTTTAATCAATGTAAAACTTAGGGATATTGATGCTTGGACATATCTTAGTGTTTCCTTGAAGTAGGTTGGATGATTTCTTGCCTTAAACACCTCAAAATTTCGTGCAAGTGTGGCTGGATGAACAGTAGCAGAGTTTCCCCTTATTTTTCCCAATTTTCTAACATTTTTCATGTATTTTCAAGGGGTATTTATTGAAAAATTCCATCTGCGCTCTCCCTCCTGATTTGCACGAATTGGGACAGCTCAATGGGGTTATGTGGTAGCCATCAAGTGTGAAAAATATCCAGATTTGAACAAGTGGCATTTCTCTAGATTTTTCCACAAAAATATCTCTTAATTTCACATTTTATTTAATAAAATGGTGGAATCTGGAA
This sequence comes from Neltuma alba, assembly GCF_004799145.2. Taxonomy (NCBI): domain Eukaryota; kingdom Viridiplantae; phylum Streptophyta; class Magnoliopsida; order Fabales; family Fabaceae; genus Neltuma; species Neltuma alba. The sequence continues at coordinate 21,600 of NW_021636587.1, read as the reverse complement.
AGTGCACAAAATTGGGCCTTTAATAAATCCATTGTGGGCCCCACAAATGGTTTGGGTTGGCTCAAAAAGATGACCCACAAACCAAATCACTATCTTAAACGAATTAGAATCTTTATCGGTTACTATTCACTAGTAACATTTCATAATTTTTCCAGACATCCAAAAATTCCTTTCTCTCCATGATAATTCACCTTTTGATATGAAAATATGATCTGAAAATTTTCATAATTTTTCACCACCTCTAGGTATTTATTTTGAATTTTCCCCGGTTAGGCCTTTATTAGTGTCATTACGGGAAAATAAATTCCCTAAAATTAATCCTTGAGCTTCCAAGGCCTAAAACCAATTTTATAGATTCAAATAAACATTTAGATGAATTTTTCATCAATCTCCCAAATTTATTGAGGCCTTTAACTCATTAAAATAATTATTTTTCTTTATTTTCCCAGTAATTTCCCGAAAAACCTCTATTTATGGGAAATTCCGTAATAATTCATTTTCACAGAAATTTCACCTTTCGAGCCTCAACCGAGTTTCCAAAACCTCTACTCTCCACTTTCCCATTTTTCGGGGATTTTCTGGAATTTTTCTCAAATTTTCTCGTTTTGCCCTTCCTAGATTGATACTTACGAAAATGCCAACCCGGACCTCCTCGGGGTTTCACATCAAAAGTTGTTTCATCTCCCCGTCTAGTTCCTACATTGACCCTCATCCCAATTTTTAATCCCTTATAGCCAGGTGAAAATTTTTGGGATGTTACAATTCCTCCCCCCTTTAAATAAATTTTGTCCTCGGAATTTAGAAACATACCTTAATTAAATAATTCTGGGTATCTGGCCTTCATGTCGTCCTCCTTTTCCCATGTAGCCTCTTCTTGAGTTAGATCCCTCCAGAGGACTTTGACTATCGGAATAGTCTTATTCTGCAGCTGTTTCACCTGCCGATCTATCACCTTCACTGGTTTTATTTCAAAGGTAAGGTTATCTCACAGCTCTATGTCTTCATACTTCAAGACATGTGAGGGATCCGGCTGACACTTGTTCAACTAAGAAACATGGAAGACGTCATGAATCTGGCTCAGATTAGGGGGTAGGGCCAATCTGTAAGCTACTGGGCCAACTCTTGACAAAATTTGGAAGGGTCCGATAAATTTCGGCGTCAATTTATGGGCTTTGATTGATCTTCCTATACCCGTAGTTGGAGAAATTTTCAAGAAAACATGATCTCCAACTTCAAACTCCAGAGGCCTTCTTCGCATGTCGGCATAGCTCTTCTGTCTGCTCTGTGCTGTGAGTAGCCTCTATCGAATCATCTTAATTTGTTGTAAGGTTTGTTCTACTAAATCGGGACCAAACACTTTCCTTTCACCCAATTCAGTCCAACACGATGGGGACCTACATTTCCTCCCGTACAAAGCCTCATAAGGAGCCATTTGGATACTGGAATGATAACTGTTGTTATAGGCGAACTCTGCTAGTGGCAAGTACTCATCCCAGTTCCCTTTGAAATCTAGGACACAAGCTCTCAGCATGTCCTCTATCGTTTGAATAGTACGTTCTGTTTGCCCGTCAGTTTGAGGATGATAAGTTGTACTGAAACTTAGCTTAGTGTCCATGGCTTCCTATAATGCTCTCCAAAACCTAGAGAGAAACCTCAGGTCCCTATCGGAAATAATTGTTTCGGGTATCCCGTGTAACCTCACAATTTCTCGGATGTATATCCATGCCAGCTTTTCCGGTTGGTACTCTTTCTTACAAGAAATGAGCTAACTTCGTTAGGCGATCTACAATCACCCATATCGCATCGTGACCTGACGATGTACGAGGTAATCCTATCACAAAATCCATGGAAATGCTATCCCATTTCCATTCCGGAATACTCAAGGGTTGTAAGGATCCTGGCGGTTTTTGGTGTTCCATCTTTACCTTCTGACAAGTGAGTCACCTCGACATGTAGTCCGTTACATCTCACTTCATACAAGGTCACCAGAACGATTCTTTAAGATCTCGATACATCTTGGTCATGCCTGGATGTATGGTGTACTGACTCTTGTGTGCCTCTTCCAGAATTTGCCCCTTAATCTCTGAGTTTGGAGGAATATAAGTTCTTCCCTTAAATTTCAGGATCCCTTCCTGAGTTATCTCAAAATCCCTCGTCTCATTTCTCAGCACTCTGGCTTTCAACATGTCAACCAATTAATCTCTCTGTTGGGCCTTCTTAATCTGCTCAATAATTTGTGCTTCCGCTTTTACAATACTAATTTGGCCCACCATTAGTCGTATTTGGTCGGTGAGATTCTAGTCTCGAATATTCTCGATCAACTCTTGTTCCTTTATCATTAACGATGCCACCTGCATCATCTTCCGGCTTAACGCATCTGCTACTACATTCGCTTTTCCCGGATGGTATTTAATCTGATAATCATAATCCTTGAGCAATTCCATCCATCTCCTCTGTCTAATGTTGAGTTATTTCCGGTCTTGCAGGTACTTGAGGCTTTTATGATCACAGTACAATTCAATAGTCGCCCCATATAGATAATGCCTCCAGATCTTTAAGGCATAAACAATCGCTGCCAGCTCAAGATCATGAGTAGGATAATTCTCTTCATGAGTCTTTAACTGTCGTGAGGCATAAGCGACCACTCGACCCTGCTGCATTAGCACACATCCCAATCCTTGCTTACTCGCATCTGTATATACCACATATGGCAATGTAGGATCGGAGATTATTAACATGGGAGTCGAGGTCAGCTTCTGTTTCAATTCCTGGAAGCTTACCTCACATTTTGCATCCCAGTTGAACGGTTGACTCTTTCGGGTGAGCTTGGTCAGCGGTAGGGCAATTCGTGAAAAATATCGTATAAACCTCCTATAGTATCCTGCTAGACCTAGAAAGCTTCTCACCTCAGTTATTGTCTTGGGTCATTCCCAATTTAACACGGCTTCTACCTTACTTGGGTCCACAGCTACTCCATCTCGAGTTATCACATGGCCCAAGAATTTTACTTCAGTTAGCCAAAATTTGCACTTACTCAACTTGGCATACATTTGCTTTTCCCGCAACATGCTCAATACGATTTGTACATGCTGTTCGTGTTCCTCTAGTGATTTAGAATACACCAGGATGCCATCGATGAATACTACCACGAATTGGTCTAAGTATGGCCGGAAGATCCTATTCATGTAATCCATAAATATAGCAGGTGTGTTCGTCAACCCAAACGGTATCACCAAAAATTCATAACGTCCATATCTCGTTCAAAAGGCAGTTTTCGAAACATCTTCTGTCTTGATTCTCAATTGATGGTACCCGGATCTCAAGCCAATTGATCTAACAAATCATCAATTCTCGGTAACGGGTACTTATTCTTAATTGCGACCTTGTTCAACTCACGGTAGTCTATACACAACCTCAAACTTCTGTCTTTCTTCTTCACAAACAACACTAGTGCACCCCATGGTGATACGCAAGGACGTATGAATCCTTTTTCTAGCAGCTCCTCCAATTGCTTCTTCAATTCCACCATTTCATTTGGCGCCATCCAATACGGAGCTTTTGAAATTGGATTTATTCCAGGCACTAGGTCAATAGCAAACTCAATTTCTCTTTCCGGAGGTAGTCCGCTGATTTCTGTTGGAAACACTTCAGGGAATTCCCGGACTATAGGGATATCAGCAATCCCTTCCTCTGTTTTTGCCTTTATTGAGAAGAATACCATGTACCCCTGGCAACCCTGTCTCAACCACTTATCTGCTTGAGCCGTCGAAATCAAGTTTAATTTTACTTCTGCCATCGGGGTTAACTCTTGGGTAGGAAAGATCAATGTTTTGTTTTTACAATCAAGGAGAACATTTTGGGAGGACAACCAGTTCAAACCAAGGATAACATCAATATCATAGAAAGGCATGCAAATCAGGTCTAACGTGGTGCAACAGTGGGCATATCGGATAATACAGTTTAAACAAATAGCAGAAGTTAAAAATTTTGTTCATGTGGGACTGGAAACACACAAATCATACAACAATGTGTCGACAGTAAGACCTAAGCGCCTAGCGCAATCATATGATATAAACGAGTGGCTGGCACCCGAGTCAAACAAAGCATCCACAAGGTAGTCATTCACAGTAACCGTACCTTGGATCATCTCGGCGACTTACGAGCCTCTTCCTGACTGAGGGCGAACACCCTGTCCTAAGCCTGAGGTCTTCTCGTGCTATTGGCACCTTGCGGGCACTCCCTAGCAAAGTGTCCAGGTCGTCTACACCTGAAGCACACGCTTTGACCCATCATGCACGGCCTATCCCTGTGATTGCGGCCACAACGCTCACATTCCCTTCCTTGGCGAACATTCTCTGCTCCCCGGCAGCTATTTTTTGTGCCTCCTCGTTGGGCTCCCCACCTCGACTTCTTATTCCAGTTGAATCTCCTTTTCTTTCGACTACCCCCAAAAGAAGTACCTTCCTGACCCGCTCTTACCCCTGGCTTCTCGGCTCACGGGCTTGCTCTAGCCAGCTCAGCATGATTCTGGCTATTCTCAGTGATACGGCAGACTTCCACTGCCTTGTTGAAAACTTCTAACTATCTCGGGGCTACCTTCTCTCTTAGCTCAGGCTTTAGCCCCCTGATCATTTTTTCTGTAAACCAGCACTCGTCGTTCATGTGCTGGAGGTAAGTAGAGTATCTAGACAGCTTAATATACCTTGCCAGGTATTCATCAAAGGGTTCATTGGCTGCTTGTCTTATAGTGAGGAACTTTACTTCTTTCTCGTCCCTCACAAATCGGGGAAAATATTTCAAGAAAAATTGGTCCTTGAACACCTCCTAGTTGATCGGGGTGTTGTTGGCCTGAAGGACTAGCTTAGTGTTCTTCCACCATCTATCTGCTTCCCCTTCTAGCTTATATATTGCCATCTGAGCCTTCCTCCATTCCAAAATATTAAAAATTTTTTCTAGCCAGTTTATCCAATCCTCAGCTACCTGCACCTCAAAAGTTCCCTCAAAGGTAGGAGGGTTGTGTTTTGTAAATTTCACAATCCACTGCTGCAGCATATCAGGTTCCGCAGCAAGTTGAGGTCTCACAGGAGCAGGTTCCTATGGTTGCTGTGGCGGTATAGGTTGACCTGTCCCGGCTATTCCTTGCCCGGGTTGCTGTAACCGTGCCATTACTGCTACTACTGCTATAGCTATAGCAGCATCCCTCTCTTGTTCCTACTTAACTTGTGTGGCTTGTATCTCAGCTATATTCCTTTGTTGTTCCTCTAACCTTTCCATTATCCACTCGATTAGATCAACAGGGGGTCTTGACGATTCTCCCCTTGTACCGGGTCTCCTACCTCTTAATCCTCATCTTCCTCTTACCATTTTGTTATTTTCGTCTCAACTACAAGAGGAACAGAATCATCAATTTACATAAACACTACTTGTATTACTTTTCAGTTTATATACATGGCATAGTTAACAAAAAGTAAAGTCACAGCCCACCACAGTTAATATAGTATACAGTCATCCCATATTTACAACCCAGCAGAGGAAGAGGGAAACAAAGTAACTACAAAAAGTTCTAAATCGTCTACCAGCCGATCGAAGTCACTGGGCATAGAAGATCTGCAGAGCTGCCGGACCTGTGTCTGCCAAACTTGGGTGGTAGGTAGAGTATCTAGTAGCACCCGGCACCATAACGCGTCATCTACATACTGGCCCTCTTCGACTACTTCATTATGCAATAACCTCAAATAATAGTAGTCCTAGTAGACTATAACATATTGATTCTGGGTTTGGTCTATGTGCTTACCGAGCTCAACGAATTCCTAGAACAGACTATTATAGTTTTTAAATTCCTTCCTTACCAACAATGGTCTCTTCTTAATTGGCAGATCTTTGGCTTTAAGCTGTTCCGGCCTTACCATCCTGATAGGTACTGCCCTGAGAGCACTGGGGCCCGTCTTGTTAGGATGTGGCTGAGGTCTTGTGGTGCTCTGGGCATCCCCTTTCTCTAACTTGACCAGGTCATTAGAGTTCTCTTCCGAAATTATATCCTCTATCTCTTAGAGAGGCTGGTAATATCTAAGTGGTGGAGTCGGATCATCGGGGTCAAAAACATGTGGATGGTACCAATCTGGGTACGATTCCCTCGGCATCCTTTGGTTTACCGTTTCCCCAGAGTCATCACTACAGCAGGCCATGGCTTATCCTACACTCAACTCAATTTATAACATACCATCCCACCCAGATAAAATCCAACTAGAAGCATTCAATCAATAATCACACTTCATAATTAACAATAACAATCAGTCAACAATATTCAATTATTGTGCACAACACATAACAATAAACACAGTGCACAAAAACAGAGCCAGAACCCTTGCTCTTATACCAAAAAAGGTGTCACACCTCTCTTTATAACCCATTATACATCAATTGGAACCAATATTACGTGTTTCGCAGCGTTTCCGGATGAAAAATTTGAAGTTCAGAATTCTACTGTTCATCCGAAAATGGGCCAACTTTGAAAATTCATAACTAAATCTCGAAAAATCAAAATGAAGTGGTTCTAATTTTAGCACGAAGCTGGCTAAGAGTTCTGTGGAGGAAAAATAATCATTAGGTCCAATTCCATCCAAAATAATTCCAGGAAATTCGTCAAAATATACTGTTCATTTGGTAAATTTTCGAATTTCCAGTATTTTTGCCCAACTTTGGAAGGGCATAACTCTTAGCACACAACTCCGAATCTAATGAATTACCACTTGATTTAAAGCTAAAAATGAGATCTATTAGACTGCCAAATTTCACGCCTAGATTCTCACAATTGCTCATTATTTTATGTGCCACAAGTTTGGCACTTTTTAGGGAATTTCTATCCCCTAATTACCCCTTTCTCTCTTTCCACATCCATTCCATAATGTACCATGCATAACTTTAACATTAGGGCATGAGGATAAAGTATAATACACATCATAACATCATCCATAACTAGATACCATCATTACATAAAGTTCAATGATACCTTACACAACATAACATAACAACATTATTTACATATTGCTCCACTATTCCAATACCAATTCCTTGCCTTGATCCATGCTTGGTCCATTTCCTAATTAGTGCATAGAATGACATAGGAGGAATGAGATTTCAAAGAAATCCCAGTAGCATAAGAGTTATAATTATCATGTAAATCAATGCAAGTTCAATTGTGACATGTTCATGCAATCCAAACCACTCCCAACTCATAGGAATTCATGCCAAATACTAGGCAAGGAGAGGAACATCATATCATCCACATTGACATACCACAAAGCATTTGGCCAAAGCATAACCAATGTCAATCAAACAGTCAAGATCACCACAAAGTTCCTCCAAATCCAAGCAACAACAAATCACAACAAACAATCAAATTATAATTCAAAGCTACCTTTGCAAAGCTTGTCCACTTAATTCCTCCAAGGAGCAATGCTTCTCCTTAATTCCTCCTCTTAATGCCTATTAAACCAAGCATAAACATAGGCCATATTAATCACAAAACAACTTAATTCTAACACTTTAACATTAACTTAACAATTCCCCCCTTTTTCTTTGATTTTCAACAAAATGATTCCTCCTTCTTTGATTCTCATGACCCAATCCACACAATTTTTCATGAGGAATCCAATGGTGCAATCAGATTTTTAAAATTCAAACTCCTTCCCCATGATCCTCACTTGGCTGAATAGGGGGCTATATGCTTCCAAAAATTCTATTTTTGATTCCAATGATTTTAAACATCTTCCAACATTAAATCCCTACACAAAAACATGTTTTAAAGCCATTGGAATCATCAAATCAAGCAAACTCAAATTGCTTCTGCATGAACAGTGCAAAACGAAAATGAAGAACCAAAACCCTAACTTGGCTTTCTTCCAAAAATCAATCCATACACCACTTAATCTTGCTTATCCCACTTGATTATTAAGGTTTCTATCATTCCCTAAGCATCACATATCTCAACCGAAATTTTCAGATTTTTCCAGCATTTTCCCAAGCAAAAATCCTTGTTTAATCAATGTAAAACTTAGGGATATTGATGCTTGGACATACCTTAGTGTTTCCTTGAAGTAGGTTGGATGATTTCTTGCCTAAAACACCTCAAAATTTGTGCAAGTGTGGCTGGATGAACAGTGGCAGAGTTTCCCCTTATTTTTCCCAATTTTCTAACATTTTTCATGTATTTTCAAGGGGTATTTATAGAAAAATTCCATTTGCCCTCTCCCTCCTGATTTGCACGAATTGGGACAGCTCAATGGGGTTATGTGGCAGCCATCAAGTGTGAAAAATATTCAGATTTGAACAAGTGGCATTTCTCTAGATTTTTCCACAAAAATATCCCTTAATTTCACATTTTATTTAATAAAATGGTGGAATCTGGAAAGTGCACGAAATTGGGCCTTTAATAAGTCCATTGTGGGCCCCACAAATGGTTTGGGTTGGCCCAAAAAGATGGCCCCAAACCAAATCACTATCTCAAACCAATTAAAAACTTTATCGTTACTATTCACTAGTAACATTTCATAATTTTTCCAGACATCCAAAAATTCCTTTCTCTCCATGATAATTCACCTTTTGATATGAGAATATGATCTGAAAATTTTCAAAATTTTTCACCACCTCTAGGTATTTATTTTGAATTTTCCCCGGTTAGGCCTTTATCAGTGTCACTACGGGAAAATAAATTCCCTAAAATTAATCCTTGAGCTTCCAAGGCCTAAAACAAATTTTATAAATTCAAATAAACATTTAGATGAATTTTCCATCAATCTCCCAAATTTATTGAGGCCTTTAACTCATTAAAATAATTATTTTTCTTTATTTTCCCAGTAATTTCCCGAAAAACCTCTATTTATGGGAAATTCCGTAATAATTCATTTTCACTGAAATTTCACCTTTCGAGCCTCAACCGAGTTTCCAAAACCTCTACTCTCCACTTTCCTATTTTTCGGGGATTTTCTGGAATTTTTCTCAAATTTTCTCGTTTTGCCCTTCTTAGACTGATACTTACGAAAATGCCAGCCCGGACCTCCTCGGGGTTTCACATCAAAAGTTGTTTCATCTCCCTGTCTAGTTCCTACATTGACCCTCATCCCAATTTTTAATCCCTTATAGCCAGGTGAAAATTTTTGGGATGTGACACAATACGGAAGGTAGATTGGCTGACAAAGTCAGATATGACATAAAATCTAAATAAGGTCCAGAGTGATATTTTTGAAATTATTGGTTTAGGAAGGGTAAAATGGGAAAATTTGAAAAAAATTTTAGAAAATTTCCAAAAAATGGTGGTCTTAGAACCTCAATGGAGGCCCTAAAGGTGAAGATAGTATGAAAATAGATTATTTTAAAATTTCCTGAAAGCAAAGGTTTTTTAAGAACAACAGTGGAAAATAGGAGAAAAATAATTATTTTAAATAGCTAGAGGACTCAATAATTTTGAAAAAAATATGGATTAATTATTTAAATATTTATGGGAATTTATAAAATTGATTTCAAGCCGTGATGGTACAGGACTTTATTTTTGGGAATTTATTTCTAACAGATTTACCGATAAAGGCCTATTTAGGAAAAATTCAAAATAAATAGTTACATGTAGAGAAAAATTCTAAAAATCTTCAAATAATATTCTTATATTAAATTGGGATTTTTCATGGAGAGAAATACAGTTTTGGAGGCTTAGATAAATTATGAAATGTTACAAGTGAATAGTAACCCATAAACTGCATTTTTGTTTGGAATTAATATGAATGAGTAGGCCCTACTTTTTTTTTCTTTTTGGGACAGAATTGGGCTTCATTTTGGGCCAAGAAATGCCTAAAATTTCATGCAAAATGGTGGCCCAATAATTAAATAGTTTTAAGCCCAATTTCAGTCAAAACATCAGTAGGAATGTTTTGGAGTCTGGACACATGGCATGATCTAAAAATTAGAGGGTTGGATGGCAGCCACATAGCCATTTTGCTGGCTAAATTTTGGCCATTAATGGGGAGGAAAGATTAGATTTTTTTGTCTATAAATACCCCCTAAAATCACAATAATTCGACCAAATAGAGAACCATAAGGGGAAGCACTGGTAAACTGAATTCTTGACCTTAAAAGAGAGTCTCTAACTATGCAAATTAAGGAGGAAGTGTCAAGTTTGATCAAGGATCAATTGAGGTAAGTTTGAGCCTTGTTTTGGTAAGAAAGTCAAGTTTTTTTTTGGTACATGCTGTAATTTTTCAGTCACAATGGGAAAGTGTTAGCTATTCAGTCTCTATGTTAGTCTAATTGGACCATGGGCTGTATAGATCTGTGTGATTATTTCATTTAAATTTTTGTTTATTAGATAGATTCTGATTTCTTTCTTGTTATATCTTAGGATTTGATTTAGACTCCTAGAATCTTAGCCTGATCATAGTATCTCGCCTAATCCCTGGAATCTTAGCCTAATCACCTCATTCATTAAGGGAATTGTATCTATTTAAGACTGCTATCCTATTTGAATAATATACAACTTTAGAATCATTAGATTCTTCAGAAAGCATTAGGGAAAGATAGAAATCATGAATATGAGCTTGGAATTACATGTTTAATAGATGTTTGGATTGAATTTTAGAAGAAATCAAAGTTAGGGTTTTATAGCATCCTATTCAGCCATGACTTGTTCTTGGGGTAGGAGTTTGTTTTGATGTGTTTTGATGATTCCAATGAGTTTAAAAGGTGTTTTTATGTAGAGAAACACTAAGGGAAAGTGTTTGAAATCATTGGAATTAAAAATGGAATTTTTAGAACATATACTACCCCTATTCGGCCAAGTCTAATTGAAGGGAAAGGAAATTGATTTTACAAAATCTGATTTGATATTTGGATTCTACATCAAAAATTGTGTAGGAATGGACCAAGAGGTTTATAGAAACAAAGAGGGAATAATTATGTCAAAAATCAAGATAATTAAGCTTAATGTCAAGCATTAGTGTCTATGCTTGAATTATTGATAAATTAGAATGTGTTTATGTATGAATTGATAAGTTTTGTGAAGAAGAATCAAGGAGGCCATTGACCCCCTGAAAAGGCCAAGTTATATTAAGTGAACAAGGTAGCATTGAGTCTAATTTGATTGCTTTTCTTGCTTACTTAATGTGTTGCTTTATTCTTCTATGAATTGATTGATTGATACTATGGTTGGAATGCTCTTGATATTTGATATGCTTTGGCCAAATGCACATTGATATGGAATGTGAACATGTACTATTTTCCTTAATGGAATAATGTGTTGTTCATGGAATTGGAATTAACTATTGTGTATTGTGACATGTCACATTTTGTAAGGCATGATTAACATGATAATTATGATTCATTGCTACTAAGATTTTATAGAAATCTCACTCCTCTCAATGTATAAACAGTAATAGGAATCCCAGGTAGTGTTACCAAGGGCAAGGAGAACGGAAAGGGATTCACTTGGATGATGAGAAAGTTTATGGTTATTGAAATGATGTTTTGTAATTATATACCTTGGTATTTATTGTTGTAAACTATGTTGGAATATTATATCAGTGATTAAGAATAATTACATGTGAGTAATTGATCAAGGATTCATGTGTGAGTATATTTTTTATGATTGGAAAGATTATGTAAAAGGAAAAAGAAAAGAAAAAGAGAAAAAATTGCAAAGAAGGGGATAAAGGTTGACTTTTTGGGAGCAAAGTTTGATCCAAGTGATTTTGAGTAATTGGATGAATCTGGATCTAAAATTTGACATGCTTATAGATCTCATTTTTAGCTTTAAAATAGTGGTAATTCACTAAATTTGGAGTTTTGTACAGAAAGTTATACCTTCTAAAGTTGGGCATAAATCCTGAAAAATTGAAAAACGACCAAATGAATAGTACCATTTTGAACAAAATCCAGGATTGATGTATGAGATCTGGATACCAATGAGTGTTTTTCCTCTAAAGAGAATCTCAAGAGCTTTCTATAGAACTTGGAATCATCCCATTTTGATTTTTTTATAATTAGTTATGAATTTTCAAAGTTGGCAAAAATTTTAGTGAATAGTGAATAGTAGCTTAGAACCAAAGTCAAAATTTTGAAACTTTCTCATACTCAAGACTTTAATGATCATTCCGAATGATTTCAATTGCTGCGTAATGATGTAATAAAGGAGGTGTGACACTTTTTGGTATCAGAGCAAAGGTTCTGGCTTACTGTAATATGCTCTAATTATGTGATAAGTTTGCAATGGATTAAAGGTTTTGGGTGTGTTTGATAAATGTCTTATTAGTAGTGCATTGTGATACTGTATGGCATTATATTGCCTCATGTTATCCTAAATTATATTACACTATATTGCTTGAATTACATTGTTGGTTTGGTTTACTGCACTACTGGGGAAAGAACAAAAGTTAGAAGGTATGGCATGCTGTGAAAGCAATTGCTCATTGGAGGTTGTTAACCAGAGGATGCCTAAAGAACCATACCCAAAATGGTACCACCCTCTAGTAGGATATCCCAATGATCCTGCTCCCTCACTAGCACATTACTATTACTTACTCCCCAGAGAGACTAAGGATACTGATTTCGGAGTGGGCTCTAATCAAATAATAAAGCTACAGGAGGATGAGTCTGGTACACGACCAGCAACAGCTACACAGTAGATATCACATACATGGCTAGTGCCTAGACTAAGAAAATCATGACACTGAGGCAGGCCCCAGTAGAACTTTATCTCTGAGGAAGAGGTCATCATCAGTGACTAAAGAATTTAACACGATTGATGTCACATCCCAAAAATTTCATCTGGACATAGGAAATTAAAAATTGAGATGAGGGCCAATATAAAAAGTAGATAGAGGGATGAAACAACTTTTAATATGAAACCCCAATAGGACCCGGGCTAGCTTTTTTGGAAATATCGGTATAGGAAGGGCAAAACAAAGAAAATTTGAGAAAATTATAGAAAATTTCTTAAAAATAGGAAAATATAAGTTAGAGGTTTTGGAATGTTGATGGAGGCCCTAAAGGTGAAAATCATGGAAAAATGAACTATCACAGAATTTCCCGAATACGGAGGTTTTTTGGGAAAATAGTGGAAAAATCATAAAAAATAATTATTTTAATTAGTTAAAGGCCTCAATAATTCTAAGAAAAATATGGGTTAATTATCTAAATAATTATGAGTATTTATAAAATTGGTTTTAGGCCTTGGAAGCTCAGGAATTAATTTTAGGGAATTTATTTCCCGCAATTGCACCGATAAAGGCGTAATAGGGAAAAATCCAAAATAAATAGTTGGAAGTGAAAAAAAATTCTAAAAACTTCTGGATATGAAAAAGAAAGATTTTTCATGGAGAGAAATGAATTTTTAGAGGCCTAGAAAAATTATGGAGTGTTACTAGTGGATAGTAATCGATAAAGTTTTGAAATGGTTTGGGATTGTGATTTGGTTTGTAGGCCATCCTAAACCATTTGTGGGCCCCACATTAGGCCCAAAGAAGGTCCAATTTCATGACTATTCTAGACCCTTCAAATTAATTAAAATAAACCCAATTTCATGGATAAATCTTGGAATATTCTAGCAAAAATCCACATGGCATGATCTGAATATGTCTTACATTGGATGGTAGCCAAGTAACCCCCTTAAGTACCATTTTAGGCATAAAAAAGAGGGGGAAAATGGCAAAAAATTTTGCCTATAAATACCCCCTTAAAATGCCTAAAAATGATGAGAAATTAGAAAATATAGGGGAGGTTCTGCCCTTTGAAAACCAGACTTAAAAGGTGAAAATCTTGAGGGTGTTTGGACAAGGAATCATCTAGCTTTCATCAAGGATTCATCAAGGCATGTCTAAGCCTTGCTTTGGTTAAGATTTGAGCTAGTTTTGATTAGGTTTTTGCACAAAAATTAAGGGGAAATTGCTGCCCCCATTTCAGTCCGATTATGTGATCATTAGGGAAGGATATAAACCTTAAATACAATGTGGAATAAGCATGCTTAAGTGATGTATGGATTGATTTTTGGAAGAAAACCAACTTAGGGTTTTTTATAGTTCATTTCAACCAGGAGGGGTTCATGGTGCAGGGGCTTGTTTCACTTCAATTTGATGATTCCAATGGGTTTAAAATTTGTTTTTACGTAGGGATATACTAAAAGGAAGTGTGTAAAATCATTGGAATCAAAAATAAAATTTTGAGAAAACCTATACCCCCTATTCAGCCAAAATAGTTTGAAGGGGAAGCAGTTTTATTTTATAAATCTAATTGGATATTTGAATTCTAAATAAAAAATTATGTAGGAATGAGCAAAGAGATTATTGATTCTAAAGGAGAAACAATTTTGTTAAAAGTCAAAGAAAAGGAGGGAGTTGAGTAGGCTAAGGTTAAAATGTTATATTTAGGTTGTATAATTGTTATTGTGGATTGCAATTATATTTGAATTGATAGGTTTTGTGGGAAGAAAACAAGGAAAGGCTAATTACATCAAAGAGGCTGAAAATATCCAAGTATTAAGAGGTAGCATTGAATTATAATTTGAATGTTTATCTTGCTTATTTAATATGATTATGTTGATTGCTTTAATTAAGGAACTAGTGTTGTGATAATTGTTAATTTGATGACATTTTATTGTGCTTTGGCCAACTACATGGAAATATATCATTGTGAAAGTGTTGATGTTCCTCTTTTGTTATGATGCAAAACATGATTTTATGTGACTTGAGGATGTTTTGAAGTTCCAAAGCATGTCACATTATATCTTGCTTGATTTATATAAGAATTATAGTTCATTACTACTGAGATTTCTATGAAATCTCATTCCTCCTATGTTAAATTATGTTTCAAATAAGAAGTGGCTCATCCATGGAGAAGGACAATGAATTGGTGTTGGGTTGAAGGAATAATATGAATTATGTAATGTTACATGATGTTATGTAATATTTTGACAAACTTTATGATGATATTGTGATGGATATTAGATTGCATTGCCTTGTATCCGTGTTTATATAATGTGCTTGATAGTGGAAAATATGGATCATGGAATGCTCAAATGGAATGGCACATAGGAAAGGGAAAAGAAATTCAAGAAAGAATGATTTAGGGGATAAAAATGCCTTAATTAGGGACAAATTCGTGCCACATAAACTAATAAGCAAATGAATGAGTTTGGATCTGAAATTTGACAAGCTTATAGATCTCACTTTTAGCTTTAAAACAAATAGTAGATCACTAAATTTGGAGTTTTGTGCTAAAGATATGCCTTTCCAAACTTGGGCTAATTTACTGGAAATTTAAACTTAACCAAATGAACAGTGCAACTTGTCAAATTTTTTGGCTCTGTTTCAGATGGATATGACACCAATGAGTATTTTTCCCTTATAAAAGGCATAACAAGATTCAAATAGAAATTAGAAACACTCAATTTTAATTTTTTTATATTTAGTTATGAATTTTCAAATTTGGCCCAAAATTCTGTGAATAGTGTACGAAAATCCGAAAATAGAAATTTTAAAGTTGAAATTTTTCTATCCTTAAGCTTTGGGAAATGACATTAAATGGTTCTAATTGATATATAATGAGGTAAATAAGGAGGTGTGATAACTGATGACCTCATTAAAGAATTCAAGTACCTGGGTAGGTACATCAAGAGGGATAAAGATTAGTATGCCACAGTTTACCTTGACTTCTTCCATCGGGTCAATCGGTTGTATACATCAGTTAACAAGGAAAGCCAGACCTTGGATGCAGACATGTGGGGCACAACATGCTATTTACTCTTCTAAATATGTTGATTTGGGAGGAATTTGTATCGTCTATCTGTGACAGAGTGGACAGATATACCTTTGCGCAGATGTTGGGCGTCTTAGAAGACTTTTTTACTTCTACTTTTTCTTTTCCAGGATGGTTCTAAATAGTTGTACTAATTATGTGACCTTTAGCATGATTGGCTGTGACTAATGGAACTACACTGCTGTTTATATATGAATGTGTTATATATATAAAAGTAAAGGTTATATATTATTGTTGCTCCTTGTGAAGTTAAGAGAAGATAGTAAGTATGGTGAGGATAAGATATGAGATACAAGGGGAAGAATAGAACAGGCCCCTTGTTAATCCAATTCAAATAATAATGAACCAATTAGAGGAACAACAATAGATGATGTAAGAGTTATGAATAACCTAAGCTCATCGAGAGTAAGGAAGGGCTACTACAACAATAGTAGTGATAACAGCAACCATAGTATAGTTACAACAATGCAAGCAAGGAATAACCGGGATAGCTCAACCACTCCAACCCAACCCTAGAACTAGTGGTAGAACAGGCAAGATCTGTAGGGGAATTGGAAGGGTTGTAACAGTAGATTACGTACTTTGGCAAGTATAATCTACTACTATTTGAGGGCATACTAGATATACAAATAGCTGGAGACTAGACTACCCAGCTAAGGGAAATCTTTAGAATGATGGATTGCTCTACTGAGATCAAAGTGTAGATGGCAATCTATGAATTAAAAAAGGAGAAACGGATAGGAGGTGGAAGAAAGAAATAGTTAGCTAAGTTGCTGAGACCTCAGTTACTTAAGAGTCTGTTAAGGGTTGATTCTTCTATAAGTATTCCCTGAGATTAATATAGGATCAGAAGGAAATTGAATTTCTCACTGCAAAGCAAGGGGAAAATAAACCTTGTGATGAATATTTGGTGAGACACTTAAGTTACCTCAGTACCCTGCCTATCTATACGTATTAATGATGAATGGTAGTTCATTGAGAAAGTGATTAGGGGCCTAAGACCAGAACTAAGAGCAAAATGGTAGCCCAAAATAAGTTGGGAATATTAATGAAATAGTGAAAGCCTGCTGAATCACTGAGAGCATTTGGAATTGTTATGACCATACCAAAATAATGTCGAGGGTTGATAAACCTCAGGCAAGGATGACAACTGAGGGAGCTTTCAATTTTAGTGATAACCCAAGAAGGGCATGCATCAAGGAGAACTGGACATTTTTAGATAGGCTAGGATTTGTGAAAATTATTAGAGAAGTCACAGAGACCAGTGATACATAACAGATCAGATTTTATACTTTCATTTTAGAAAACCCGAACACATTACAAGGGAGTGTTGCCTTAGGGGCAGGAGGAAGCTAGTGAGTCGCATCGAGGTGGCTTGAGACTTCATCCATATAACTAACTACACAAGAATCAATATTTGATTTAGTTTCAGCTACTTCATTATATCATATGGTTATGAATGGCAATTGGGTTTCACTGGTCAACATTACCATGTGATTTTCACTCCCACTGACGCTAGAGTAGTGACCTCTGGTGTGTTTAAATTGTATTGTCTGGTGCATATATTGCCATGCTATCCTTGATTCGATGTGTATACTATCTTGTGATATTGATTTGAAAACTGGCCTGAATTGAGTTTTACACAATAATATTCTCCTTGACTGCAAAATGTCACATCCCGAGAAATTTCACCTAGACATAGGAAGTTAAGAACTGAGATGAGGGCCAATGTAGGAAACTAGACAGGGAAATGAAACAACTTTTAATGCGAAACCTCGATAAGGTCAAGGCTGGCATTTGCATAATTATCATTTTAAGAAAGGCAAAACGGAAATTTTAGGAAGATTCTAGAAAATTCATGAAAAATGGGGAAAATGCAAATTAGAGGTTTTGGAATCTCAGTTGAGGCCCGAAAGGTGGAATTATTGTGAAAATGAATTATTCTAAAATTTCCCGTAAACGGAGGTTTTTCAAGAAAATACTGGGAAATCATAGGAAAATGATTATTTTAATTAGTTAGAGGCCTCAATAAATTTGGAAAAATATGGACAAATCATCTAAATATTTTTTTGAATTTATAAAATTTGTTTTAGGCCTTGGAAGCCCAAGAATCAATTTTAGGAAATTTATCTTCCACAGTGACACCGATAGAGGCTTAATAGGAGAAAATTCAAAATAAATACCTAGAGGTGGCAAAAAATTCTGAAAATTTTCAGATCATGTTTTTATATTAAAAGGTAAATTATCATGAAGAGAAATAAACTTTTGGAGGTCTGAAAAAATTATGAAATGTTACTGGTGAATTATAACCGATAAAGTGTGAGAATGGTTTAGGATTTTGATTTGGTTTGTGGGCCATCACATTAGGTCCAATTCAGGCCCAATTTCATGCTATTTCTGGAGGCTTCAAATTAATTAAAGAAAAATCCAAAAATTAGTGGATAGATGTTGGAAAATTCTATTATATGGACCCTTGGTTAGATCTGAAGTTATGTAGGACTCGATGGCTACTAACTCACCTTATTATCTATCATTTTGGGCATCCAAATTGGGGAGGAAATGGCAGGTCCATTTGTCTATAAATACCCCTCCCTAAAATATAAGACAAATGTTAGAAAATTAGAAAAAGAGGGGAGGTACTGCCGTTTTGTGTCTAGACCAAGGAGATCGAAAATGTTGATGTATTTGGGCAAGGGATCATTTAGTTTTTATCAAGGAAGCATCAAGGTATGTTCAAGCCTTCCAATCCCTAAGTTTTAAGCTAGTTTAGTTAGGATTTTTGGCTTGGAAAATTAAGGAAAATTGCTGCCCCATTTCGGTTTAAACATGCGATGTTTAGGGAAGGATAGAGGCCTTAAATATCAGGTGGAATAAGCTTGCTTAAGTGATGTATGAAGTGGTTTTTGAAAGAAAATCAACCTAAGGTCCCTTATGCTTCATTTTGATCAAGCACTGTTCATATGACAAGAGATTGTTTCACCTTGATTTGATGATTCTAATGGGTTTAAAATGTATTTTTATGTAGGGATATACTAAAGGGAAGTGTTTAAAATCATTGGAATCAAAAATAAAATTTTTAGAAGATTGAAACCCCTTATTTGGCCACTATAATTTGAGAAGGAAGGAGTTTGAATTTTATAAAATTGATTGGATATTTGGATTCCTCATGAAAGGTTTGTGTAAGAATAAGTGAAGAGATTATTGATTCTAAAGGAGAAACTATATTGTTAAAAATCAAAGAAAAAGGGGGGAATGTTAAGTTAAAGATAAAGTGTTGTATTTAAGCTATTTAGTTATTGATGTAGCTTGTGTTTATGCTTGAATTAATAGGTTTTGTGAGGAAAAATTAAGGAGAATCATACCCCTTAAGGAGACCAAATTAATGAAGTGTTAAAAGGTAGCATTGAATTATAATTTGATTGTTTATCTTGCTTGCTTAGTGTGATTTGTTTTTGTTTGGATTGAGGAATTGTGTTGTGATCTTGATTGATTGGATGACTTTGGGTTATGCTTTGGCCAAGTGCATTGAATTACGTTATTATGGAAGTATTGGTGCTCCTCTCCTAGCATGATGTTGAGCATGATTTTGTGTGGCTTAAAGTTTATAAACATGTCACATTGTAACTTGCTTGATTTACATGATAACTATAGTGAGATTTACACAAAATCTCAATCCCCCATGTCAATTTATTTACTAATTAGGAGGTGGCTCATCTATGGATCAAGGCAAAGAATTGGTGCTAGGATGAAAGAGCTTTGTGGATGTTTCATTGTTTTGGAATGTTACGTAATATGTTAACAAACTTTATGTTAAGTTTGTAATAAATTATGAATAATAATATATTATAAATTATATTTGTATGACGTGTTCAAGTGCTGGAATATTGAATGGTGCAATGTTAAAAGGATGTGGAAAGAGGAAAAAAGGAAATAAATTCAAGGAAATGGTAAAAGGGGGATAAAAATACCCTAAACAGGGTCAAACTTGTGTTACATAAAATAGTAAGTAAATGATGGAATTTGGACATGAGATTTTGTCAATCTAGTAATATGGCAATTAGGGAAAAGGAATATTCCTAAACAGTTAAAGGGCCAAAAAGGATAAGGAGAAATAAAAGAATTTTAGTGAAAAATATTTATTATGATTTTTCAAGTTAAATATGAAAGTTTGACTAATTAAGAAAATTGATTAAAGATAATTGTGGAAAAATATTTCCAAACTTCAAAAAATTAAGAAAAATTAAGGAAATATTCCTTGAGAAGTATATGAGGTTATATAATTGGTTTTATGACCAAATTACCCTTGAAAAAATTACAAAGGAATTTAAGGGTAATTTAGGCTAATTTAAGGGCTTTTATTTAGATAATTCCAAATAATATATTTAAGGCAAGAAAAATTCCAAGAAATTCCTATGATGCTCGAAGAAACTATACGAGATATTGGGATTAAACAAAAAAGAGTCCCTTAAAAGATTTTTTCTAATTCCTTTGAAAAGTGGAAAAATCACTAAAGAGAAGGAAATTAGTTTTTCTTTTTATTTAATTATTGGAAAATTGATTTGGATACAAAGAGGGCATTTTGGAAGATAAAAATGAAGAGAATAAGTTATGGATATGACAAAAAATATTACAGATGTTAGAGTACTGTAATCATAGAAAAGAAATTAAACTTGGAGTAAAAGTGCACTAATAAAGGATAGATTAGAGTCTTGCACTTTATTTGGCTCACAATTTTCCATTTATCAAGCCCTTAATGGAGAGTAATTAAATTTGCCAAGTATCAAGCCTTGACTTGACTTTGGAAACTAAATACATTTGGATTTATTTAATTAAGAAAGAAGTTTCAAGGAGTAGGAAGTGACACTTGGCAAATCATTTATTGTTGGTGGTTGAGATATTTTATGTACATTAAATGAGCTCTTCCTCTCCATTTTCTGCCAAGAAAGAACAAGAGAGGAAAAGAGTGATCTTCAAGTGGGAACAAGGAGAAAGGCATTACTTTTGTTCAAGAAAGCTTGGAGTTAAGGTTAGTGGTTGATTCTATGATGTTCCTTGCTTGATTCTCTTGATCTTGAAGGTTGAAAATTCTGGATTTCCTCCTTAATGGTGCTGCCCGAATTGATCTTAGGGGTATGAAGGAGAGTTTGGTTGTTAAAACTTGGTAAAACACTTCAAAGCATGGTTTTTCCAAGTGGTTTCAAGTAACTGTGTGTTGTTTTTGAAGTGGGACCTTTCGACCAAGACAAGAACTAGACCCTAGGATGTATTTTTATTTGTTTTGATGCTTCCATTGTGTTTAAAATGGAAAATAGTGTAGGATAAACCTAAAGAACAAGTGTTAGAAGCATTAGAATCAAAGTTGAAATTTTTGGAAGTTTAAGCCTTATGGTTCGGTCAGCTCAAAACTAGAATAAGAGTTTTCTTTTCTTAAATCCAAGTAGATATTTAGAATCTACATGAAAAATTATGTAGGAATGAGACAAGAGGAAATTTTTAGGGTTAAGGAAACAACTCTAAAAATTTAAAGAACAAAGGTGGAAGCTTTAGGGGACAAGGTTGTCCTTGAGTTGTGTTTTTGTTCTCGCTTGGTTTGGTTGATGATTGTTGCTATCCTTTTTTATGGATTGCCATGTTAGGGTTTGGCATTTGTGAAAGCAAGGAAGAAGAAACAAGAAAATCAAGAGCATTTGGAGAAAGGTAGCAAAGTTGAACCTAACTACTAACATTAACTTTGCATTGTTGATTATGCATGATTAATTGCTATTATGTGAATAAACAAATTTCTTGATGTAATATAGCTACTCCTTA